>NC_072734.1:51018526-51059434 GCF_026930045.1 Uloborus diversus | reverse complement strand
ACATTCAACTTTTTGCACAAAATTGAAATATTTTTCTCGCCAATGAGGCGATAATTTTTTAAGCACGGTATCCTTGCCGAAACTAAAAGTGTTTGGCAACCCGAAGGCAATCTTAGATCTGTTCAAACTTGTTTACTTGTTATCGGTTTTACGCAGGAGAGATTCTTGTTTTTTCGTGCAATATACCTTACAGGAAAGCTTATTTTGTGTTAGTCTAAATTCAGTAGTTGTCTTTTGGTGAATAAATATTAGAAAATGCCAGTTTTTCAAACTTGAACGCTAATTAAAAGTAAACTCCAACTTGGTGTGTATCTGTAAGGTGCCATTGTCATTTGTTGTTTTGTTTCAGACTGAGTGTGAGGATTTATACCATAAAAAGGTAAGTTCTTTTTTTTAGAATTAAAAAAAAAAAAAACAAAAAAACCCTCACTTCCGAAATTTTTTGTTTTTACAAAATTTTGAGGGTTTCTTGTAGTTTTTAACATTATTTTTGCTGTAAATTTATTTTACAAAAATAGTACGGTTATTTTATTTTAAAAGTTAATTCTTATCGATGCCATGAATTATTTAGACATCTATATATATAAAAATGGAGTTTGGTAAATTTGTTCCTTAAGATCTCAGAAACTACCCGGCAGATTTGGCTGAAACTTTCACCGTTTGTTCAGTTTGGTATTAGGAAGGTTTATAGATCAGTTCGAAAAAAAATCCGATTGATAGTTCCTTTTTTATTCTAATTTGTCCAAATTTTCGCACAAATGGGGGTAGAAAAAAACGGGCACATATTAACATTATGTGTCTATCGAAAGCGCTAATTTTTCTGCTGAAGATAGCATTCGTTCGAAGTTTCTAAGTGGAATAAAAAACGAGTAATGAGCTTTTTTGTTCCCTGTTCGAAGGCTTTCATCAATCCAATTCATTATTTAGTGTATCATCTCAACTCCCAGTCGATAGCTAGAATTGTTGTATTGTTGAATATTTTTGTGTTTCGTCTGACTTTTTGAGGCTTTTCTCAAGTCAAATCTTAAAGTAACGTTTTTCCACAAGATTGGCTAAAAATAAATAGATTTGGCTGATCATTTTCCATTTAAATGGAACTTAAATGTAATTAACGGTTTTTTTATTATTATTTATGCCGATTGGACACTTACTCACTATCCGATCAATCAGCAGAAATATCGCGAAAATATTTGCAGAAAGCTTTAGTAGCTGATGCATTTGGTAGTTTTTCCAACTGTCGCTGTTTTTGAAGCCAAAGGCTACGTAATAATGTTTCTCAGCTTACACCATGAAACAAAATATCGCCAATCGAAGAATCTTTTTAAAAAACTTTTTTATTGTGTAAAATAATCCAGCAACTAAATAAGGCAAATCCATAAAGAGCAAAATAACTTAAAATAAATTTTTATTTTTGCACAATTTCAAACAATCGCCAAATTTTACTACTTATTTTGGAAACATTTCGGTTGAAACCGTATAGCGCCATTTTATTTTGACCAAAAGTATCTCTGCATCTGGCGACAATATTTGTATAATAAAAATTAGTAAGAGGGGTGTGTATTATCGAAGGTGTCCCAAAATGATTCTCGCAAATTTGGTAACATTTTAAACCGCACTAAGTGCCCACAATAATTGAAATTTCCCAAAAAAACTAAAGCAAGTGTAAGGGGAACACAGGTGGCTACATTTTTTAAAACAGTTCGTACATCAATAGCCATACAGAGAAGGTTTTAGATGTAAACGAGCTGATGTGTGCATCACATGACTTCCTTTTACACCAATTTAATGCTATTTCCCTATTATTGCAATTTTAATGGGATTCTCTCTCTAACTCTTTAAATATCACTAGCAATGGCCACATTGAAAGCAGATTTAAAAAAAAAAAAAAAAAATCGCCAAATTTTTCGCCAAGTTGGCGACAAAACTTGGCAACCAAAAGACTGGCGATATATTGCCAAGTGACCGCCAAATTATAACACCACTTGAGTTTGCATCGAAATTAACAATGATTTCCCCCCAAAAAGGTGCAAAAGACCCCTTTAGAAACACCCGAATGCAACCAAAATAGGAGGTGCACAACTAGACCCCACTACGAGTCTATGTACCAAATTTCAACTTTCTAGGACATACCATTTTTGAGTTATGCGAGATACATACGCACATACACACATACGCACATACATACAGACGTCACGAGAAAAGTCGTTGTAATTACCTCGGTGATGGTCAAAATGGATATTTCGCGTGTCTATACATTCTTAGGCACTTTTCCGCATGTGGTCGAATCGAAAAAAAAACTCAACATTCATTTGGGGGTGAGCAAAATGGAAATTAAGGGCGATTTTTGAGTGAAAATTTTTTCGCGAATACAATACTTCCTTTTTTGTAAAAGGAAGTAAAAAAAGTACTAACAGATAAATCTTTTTAAACATGTAAAGTTTAATTTCATGTTTCGGAAATTCTTCAAATTTGTATACGCTTAAACGTCGTGCTTTCGTTTCTAAATGAATACTATTTTGTTCTTTATACTTATTGCTATTTTAGTTTTATGAGTAAGGAAGAAGCTCGATTTTTAATCACGTCAAAAAGGTTTGTTTTAAATTCTTTCGCTTAAAACAGAAAACAAGGGCAAATAACGATTGTTTCTCATAACTATTACAGACCCGGGCAACGCCGGGTATTTTTGCTAGTATTCTATAAACATGCCTCCTTTAGGTACTGAATTTCTGAAAATAAGTTGACTCTAGCATTTTATAAAAATATGAAGGTTTTATTTTATGTAAAATATAATACGTATTTTGAAAGCAAATTAATGTATGGTATTTTTGTATTGTTTACGTTTGGGATGTTCTATTGAGACATTTCTACTGTTCATACATCGAAATTTGAGTAAAATAAGCTTTTTTTTTTTTTTTTGGCTGAAATAGTTATTGATTTTGGGGATGTTTTCCGCTTTCAACATCGCAATTTGAATCGCTTTGCTCTTTTTACTTCCTTTTACAAAAAAGGAAGTATTGTATTCGCGAAAAAATTTTCACTCAAAAATCGGCCTTAATTTCCATTTTGCTCACCCCCAAATGAATGTTGAATTTTTTTTTCGACCCGACCACACGCACATTTGTACCTAAGAACGTATAGACGTCCATAATATCCATTTTGACGTTTCCTGAATTAATTACAACGAGTTTTCTCGTGACGTCTGTATGTATGTCGCATATCTCAAGAACGGTATGTCCTAGAAAGTTTAAATTTGGTTCGTAGACACCTAGTAGGGTCTAGTTGTGCACCTCCTCTTTTGGTTGCATTCAGGTATTTCTAAAGGGGTCTTTTGCCCCTTTTGGGGGGGAAATCATTGTTAATTTCGATGTAAACTCAAGTGGTATTATAATTTGGCCCACACTTGGCGATATATCGCCGGTCTTTTGATCGCCAAGTTTTGTCGCGAACTTGGCGACAAATTTGGCGATTTTTTTTTTAAAATCTGGTTTCAATTTGGCCACCGTTGGTGATATTTATTTCTGGTTTTATGTTTATATATATATATATATATATATATATATATATATATATATATATATATATATATATATATATATAGTGTTATGAAGTGTTTGATCATGTTTTTTTATCTGAATGTTTCCTGTTGGCGCTAAAAAAGCATCGCTAAGAACGATGTATGACGTATGTCGTCACACATCGTTTTCTTGGCGCCAATGGGAAAAAGTCGCCAAGGGTGGGGTATATGACATTAGTTCCTCTGCAGATACTAGATACTGCTCATGGCAGTATTATGTATTAGAATGCAAAGTATCAACTTTTTTGCACCTAGAAATAATGATTTGTGCGTGTTCGGGTGTGACCGTACGCTCTTACCTGCAGTGTATGTGCGGATGCACGTACAGATCATTGCATCACGTTTGCGTACAAAGGTAATGCTTACGCAACTCTCCCGTCCGTTTTCCGGGTGTAACTTCCTTCACTGACTGAGTTGGCGGTGTATTTCATGTATTCCTTCACTGTGCTCAGTATTCGTTTCTGTAAATTCAGTATATGTTCTGTACTGCGTGGAATAAAATTAATTATAATTAAGGGAGGTGAAAAGCATAGCTCGTGTTCTCCTCCTGGAAATCTTAAGCTGAAAAACTCCTAATGTAAGATGTACTTAGCTCTGTTAACTTTTACAGAAAGTTGATGATGGCAAGGGCGCCCATAAATGGCGGCAAGTGAGGACTCGAGCCTCCCCCCCCCCTTAGAAACTAGAAATTCCTTGGTTTTAGTACTTTTTTCTTTGCTAAAATGTAAAAACATTTCTTCTCCACCCATTAATGAATACGTTATTAAAAATGTTAATTTTTAATGTTTCTAATCTGTTTCCATGGAGAAAATATCCTGCTACACCATGGTTCAAATATCTGAGCCGCCCTTGCAATTTGTATATGGGCGCCCTTGGATGAAGATACAGTGAAACCTGGGTAATCTGACTACGTGCTGTAGTACGTACTTTAGTGTTTCACTTAGACAGGTGATCAACTTATTGAGGTTGATGTGATATAAGACTAATTCTGTTCTTGATAAAAGCGGTCAACTTACAAGGGTGGTCACCTTAGTGGACAAATTCGGGGTTGTGACGGTTTCATTTTCTGCCCCGTTGTTTTTTTTTTCTTTTTTTGTAGTAAACTGCTGCCAGTCTGTGCAATGTAGATCAGTATTTAACTATTAATTACACAGTGTTACGCGTCTGAAATATGAAAAACATACTTCTTAACTTAAACCTACATTTTAATTGTAGCTATTCCTCGGAACAACTTGGTGGAGATTCCTTGGCTGCTTGTCCTGCTCTCTGTCTTCTGTGTACCTGCTGCTTCTGGATGCCTTTTTTGCCTTGCTTTCCTCTAATGCTTCCTCTACGCATATAACTTTCCTCCCATACTTCTTCTTCACTTTTAACTTTCCTCGTCTAATAGTATGCTTCTAAATTCTTTAACTCTTCAAATATTTTGTATGAAACATGAATAAAAAGTGAAATTCTTACTCTCCGTACTCTTTTGATTTTATTTATTAGTTTAGTTATTCATCCAACAGTTATATTTGTGCATCCTGGTCTCCACACGAGCGGGTGCTAGGGGGTACAGCCGCTCGGGTAGAGAGGGGATCAAATAAGATTGAAATCGTACCTTTATCTAAGCTTGATAAGAAAGGAATGAGATTTGAAACATATGTGGGAACTATGCAATCATCATCATCATTTTTCAATTTATTGCAGTATGAAAGTCCTGCCTGGAGGATTCCACTTCCAGCCTCTTTCCCAAAATTCTTTTTCATTTTTCTTTTTCATCTTAAAAACTGAATAATCTCATCTCTCCAATCAGGGCTGCAAAGTCAGAGTCAGACTGATTTTGAAGTAAAAGAGTCGGTGGTGGAAGCTCGAAGGCATAAAATTCCATGAGTTTAAACTCGGTAATTTTGTTCTCCACTTTACCAGTGCTTGCGCAGTCGGCGTCAGACTGATTTTGAGGTAAAAGAGTCGGAGTTGAAGGCTTTGAAATTCCTAGAGCCTAAGTAGGTCATTCTAAGTAGGTAGACTCCGTAGCCCTGTCTCCAATGACACTGAGGTTTCTTTCTAGACCTTTTATTACCTCTCAGTACCCCCCAAAGAGGATTTTGGTGATAAATCTATCATCGGTTCTTCCAGTAAGACTGCAAGAAGTCTTTTAGAACATGAAGAAGTTGCTGGAGTTTCAAATGAAGAGGTATATGATCCATCCATGTTTTGAACCAACAGCCTTTTTGTGAAGTAAACAACGGTTTTTAAATAAAGGTAATTTTAATGATAACATTCGAGACTTGAATTTGTCTACAAAACAGGTTGAAATTTTGATTTCCAGGTAAAAATCTATGAAGGAAACTATGGTGTGTTTTTTTGAAACTGGTATGAGGAATTTGAAAATTTTTACCCGAAGAAGCAAAATAATTTAATGTACTGTACTCTGCAATGGATACGTTCGTATTTGAGCCCCAAACAGATCAGATGAGACTTGTCATTAACTCTTCCAAAACTAGTTTAAAGCTATTCAATTACGTAATAGAAACTTCAGACGCAGTGGTGTAGTGGTTAGGCGCTGGCCTCTGACGCCCCAGTGCAGTAGCTAGAAAAAAAATATTTGAAGAAACTCGAAAGCTCTAGACTAGGAATTCAGAATAGCAGCCACTGGCTAACAAAGTCACAAAAAATGGTAGCCCCTTATGCACTTTTGGTAGCTTTTTTTTTTCTTCAAATATACACGCAGCTCAAAACGTAAATACCTAATTTGCTATTAGTAGTATTGACAACAAACTAAAACCTTATGATACTCTAAAAAAAAACAATAAACAAAATGTCACTGGGTATATTTTTTAATATAAAGATACTATAAGCAATAATCATACAACAAAAGGAAGTATTTTAAAAAATTTTAAATATAATACAAATGTAGGCAACTATAAATGAAAGCATCTGAGAAATAGTAAAGGCTTTAGTTTATTTATTCTATCAGAAAGTGATTCTTGACAAAATTTTCCACAACATGAGCCTTTTCGGTTTTAGAAATTATTCTTTTTTTCTCGTGTGTACCAGTGGTGTAGTCGTTGTTTTTTTTTGGGGGGGGGGGGAGGGTGGACCGTAGAGGCGGATAGTGTTAGAGTGTATCAATGAGCTTTTGGAATTCCGAAACATAAAAGTTGTTTTGAGCCGTCCAACCGAATGATTAAAATTCTTGACCACAGTATTTCATACGTAATTTCGACTTTTTTGCGTACATAAAGTATATTTTATACTCGGCTATAATATTTCTTGTCAATGGAGAAATAAGCTGAGACGAAGCGAAGGAAGTAATCCCCAGTGCGGTGTCTGAATTTTGGTTGAAATTCGGCACTTTGGTTTAGAAATCGGATTAGTTTGTTAAACTCACGCATATGTATAACCTTCTTTTCCATCATTTCTGTAAATTGTTAACTATTTTCATTTTTACGAGCGGCGCAGCGCGGAGTATCACAACCGTTGGAATCGAACGCACCAACCAACAACAGCTCACAGACAGTTGACGATCTTCTGTAATTCGCCAGTAGCACTATATACCAGTAGGTAGCTAGAAAGTGTGACGTTTTATCTGTTAATTCGGTTTTTCTTCCACGCATCGTCGTGACGTCATTGCGGAGTATCACATCCGTTGAAATCGAACGCGCCAACCAACAGCAGCTCACAGAACAGTTGACGATCTGCTGTAATTCGCCAGTAGCACTATACCAGTAGGTAGTTAGAAAGTGTGACGTTTTATCTTTTAATTCGGTTTTTCTTCCACGCATCGTCGTGACGTCATTGCGGAGTATCACATCCGTTGAAATCGAACGCGCCAACCAACAACAGCTCACAGAACAGTTGACGATCTGCTGTAATTCGCCAGTAGCACTATACCAGTAGGTAGTTAGAAAGTGTGACGTTTTATCTGTTTATTCGGTTTTTCTTCCGCGCAGCGTCGTGACGTCATTGCTAAGAAACTTTGCGGACAAGCATAGCTGTATTAAGGTTGTGATTTTAACTCTCTGATTTTTATTGTTTATTTTTCAGCATCCATGAGACGAGAAAGGATAAATCATCTGACTCATGTTGGAAGAACTGCTGTTTGTGTACCCTCTGCATGGCTCTTTGTTGCTGGTGTTGCACTGACTAAAGGAATCGTGCAAATGAATTGTTGTGATTTCCCTTGCATAACACTAATGTTTTAATGCAAAATTTTTTGTATATCCGACCAACTAATGCTAACAATTTTAAAACAGATAGCGTATAGCTTTGCACTTGTTCTTTTATTGGAGATTTTTAAGAAGATAAGCAGCTTTTTTCAATTCGTAACACTGCGGTTCCTAAACTTGCCTCTGATTTGCGGCACCCTTTGAAGAATTTGGATTTTCTCATGGCACCCAAGCATATCGCTATTATATACACTTGATATCAAGGCTACTTCGCGGCATCCCTTTTTGCCGCGGCATCCAGTTTAGGAACCCCTGCTCTAACATATTCAATTGACCCATCTCGGAAATTTTTTGTGATGAACACCAAGGCTTCAATTTACAATGAAATTTGCAGACATATGTGTTGGATGTTACGTATGAAAATTGCTATGGTGAAGCTTTGCAATGGGCATTGCAAACATGTGTATGGGAGTTACAGATGAAAAATAGTATGTGAAGGTTTCAGTTTGCAATGAAAATTGCTGTATGGGAATTACATAAAGAACAATATGTAAAGGTTACAATTTGCAATGAAAATTGCTGACATATGTATGGGAGTTTGAGTTGTATATGGAGAACAGGGCATGCAGGCTTTAATTTGCAATGAAACTTGGAGACATATGGGAGTAATTGAGCGTAGCTATGACTAAAAAAATAAAATCGTTTTGTTTTGTTCTAATTTATACATTAGATAAAAGTATTTAGTCGAAATAAAGCTTATCTCTTAGATTTATTTACTTTATTCCGATAAAGTAATTACTAAAACCACAATGAGAAATTTTGTTTAATACATGCAACGTTTGTATAGCGTCATGTCTAGATTTCAGAAAGCTAAGTATATGCACGACATTTTGTGCAAGTACAATGTTTATAACATTTAAATAAAACAAAATAAGCATAATTTTTCAATTGTTTCAACTCATTGCGATAATGTTAAAGGCACTGTTTGTCACATCACCCGTCCCTCTCTAGGCAAATGGTTTTTTTCTTAACATTAATTATTTGCTACTCAAATTGGGTTTTGAAGGTGAACATTTGAACCAAATTGTTTCAAGAAAAAAAATTAAGTTGTATTTGTTGTTCAATATAAATAGAACTATGTTTAAATTACGAATCAACTCATTCTTATTCTAATTTGTTAATATTGTTTAGTTTTTATTCAAATGATTTTAATTCTTGTTGATAATTGACCATTTTTGTTACGTTTATAGACTACGTAGACAATATTTTGTGTATGAAAATTATTTGCTGTAAATAAAATTTTGTCAAATAATACGAATAGAACATTAAAAAATTATGTTTATGTGCACCCCACATTATTAAAATGTTTTATATATGCACCAAACTAGTTTTATTCCTTCTAACTATTAAATAATGTTCAATTCAGTACAAAATGCTACAGCGATCAATGCTGTGGAGTCGGAGTCAAGGAGTCGGAGTCAGACTGATTTTGGGGTAAAGGAGTCGGAGTCGTTAGAAAACATGCCGACTCCGCCTCGGGGCTTCTTTTTTTCTTTCCTTTTCACTGACTCTCCTTGCATTTTTTAAAAACTGACTGGGGCCCTACAACGTAAGTAACGTTCCATTCTGGTGACGACGTTTTCTCCCTCACGAAAACCGAGAACAACCGAGAAAATAGTCGGTTCCTCCCATTTGCTCTTACCACCATTGTATCGAGTGAGTATTTTGTCCCTGTTTCCAGCGTTCCGAGAACTACTCGTGACGCGGGAAAGGAATCTCTTCAGTCGGACTGGAGTTCTTTTTTCCTACGGCAAAAGAGGCTTGCAACTCCGTTTCCCACGGCATTTGCGGTTTCTCGCACTAATTGAGTTTTTTTGTCCACAGCAACGGGGATCCGCAACTTCTAATTCCACGGCGTTTCGGGATCCGAGGAGTTATCTCATGGCCAAACAAATTGGCAGATACATTTCTTGATATGTCATAACCAACCTTTTTTTTTCTTTTGTGTTTACGCATTTTATTAATTTTATTTTTGGCTTATTTTTTTCTTTTGAAAATATTATTTTTAAAGAATACTTTAAAATGCAAAGTGCCTCTTTGTTTGCCTTTTGTTTAATATACATCAGTTTTCAAAACTTTTTCACGGTAAGTAAGCGAATAAAATTTGACAATGGTCTAGTTTAAAGATCATTCCCCCCCCCCCCCTAAATTGTTGACAATGTAGTCTCATCCTTACGATTATGTTTCGTATAATTAGAAATGCCGATTTGGGAAGTACGGTTGCTATAGTTTGAAACTAGTGACTGTTAATCTTCGTTTACACCAAAGAATTCTCTTTTTTCATGAACTTTCATGCGCCACATATTTGTTTTGATTTCATGATTCTGTACAAAGCCTTGAGAAAGGTGGAATCTTTATTAATTAAAAAAAAAACTAAGCAATTGTTACATTTTTTGAAAAAATAAACGATGGACTCGCTCTTGATTATCTTTCAAAAGCAAAACAAACGGCTTTTAAGAACCATTTGACAGAATTTATTTGGTTCATAATGACCCCACTAGAAACCGTGAAAACATTATACCTATTAACGCAAAAACAAATCTATTGTTTAATGGCATTAACTCTTACGGACCAAGATTGTGGACACCTTACCCAATTTTTTAAAAAACCATTAATAATCGAAATTTGTTTAAGAAAAGGCTAAACAATTTTATACTCAATTCTATTGCAGTCAATTTAGGATAAAGTAGCATATTTGTAATAGTATACCTGGGTTCCGTTATAAAATAGACGTACTTTATTGCATTACTTGTGTTGTGTTTATGTGTTCTTTGTATGATTATGCATTTATTTTTTGTTTATTCTATCTTATGTTATAAACTGGCCCTAAATTAAGTTCTTTTTTGAGTGGTGAGAGCTAGTTAGGCTACTGTTATAGTTTTTACTCCTATCTACTCAATCAGAGATTTTCAAATAGACAGGGTGAAATATATTTTTTAAAAAAAGGAAAAAAAACCCTTTTTTTATTTAATGCAAATTCGAAGAATAATGGATTAATAATAAAGCTGGGGAATTCAAAAACTACCATTTTGAATTGACTACAATGCCCTTTCTCATTACTTCTAATGAAAAAACAGTGGTCCAGCAAATCAATTTGGCTAGAATAGTGTATAACTTAACATGAAAAGTGCTGTGGGATTTAAACTTTATTTCTTTTAATTAATTACATGGAAAGTATTTCGCGTTGATTTTGTACTGAGGTTACAACAAAACAGTGCGTAAACATAGTGCGGGAAAAAAAAAAAAAAACTGAATGCAGTTTGATTCGAAAAATAAAGCTTGATATTTTATGAAATGTAAATAAAATATATTTGGTAGGTGAAAAATTTCTAAGGATCTTGAGGTTCTATTAAAATGACCAACATTCATACCCTGCTATTTTTTAAGACAAAATTATATGTACAAAAAATAAAGGGGTGGGGGGACTGTAAAAATATTCTCAGTTATTAGAAAACGTCTATCTGTAGAGCAACGTTGCTTAACGTCGCAAAATTGAATCCAGCAATATGCATGTCAAAACTATCAAAACATGTAATTTAAAGGCAGAAACACCAATATGTAAACCAAGAAATGAGTCATTTCTCGCGATCGAAATTGTTAAAAATGTATCTATTTGACCTCATCATAATTAATGTTCATTTAAAAACATCCATATTCGGGGAATGAGCCTAAGAAAAATATGTTCGTTCCACTTTATAACGAAACATGTTCATAATATTTTGAAACCGAAGATATTTAATTTAACTCCTTAAGACCGAGGCCGGCCGTATACGGCTTTGTAACTTAGATCCGAGCCCGCCCGTACCCGGCCGAGTTCTGCGAATTCAGGGGTGGTGGGTAGAAGAAGACACCCTACTGTGAGACCTCCCCGAAGAAGACCCTTTCTTCTAGCCGATAGCTAATTTAGCAAGTGATAGCGACAACTGCATGAATGGGGAGCTGCTAATGACTTGATGTCGCTTGGCTTCCTCAAAAAACGAGAAAAGATGAATGCGTTGTACGATTTCGTTTCAATTTCCTCCATTTCTAATCCTCACTTTTTTGTACCACTTTTTTAAAAATAAATTCAATTCTAGGATTTATAAATTAATGTTTTATATAATTTTTTATGATGATTCGTACAACATTAAAGCACAAACTTTGCAAATAACTGCATATACATGCTTCAGGTTTACAAGGAACCTCGAAACACGGGTGTGCAATTACTACTTGCAATATTTCTCCATCTATTAACCTTTTCTATTTTCATTATTTTTATTTTCAACCCAAATGTAATTATTTCTTTCCAGTTTTAGAAACTTAAAAGTATTACTCAGCAAATCAGAGCTTCGAAGGCATCTAAACAAAACAAATCTGCCCAGAGCTTTAACTTGCTCGTGAAAATATACTGCACCCCACCACACAACTGTTACCCAAACAGTAGCGCCCCACAAAAAGTGAGATAGGAGGTCATAATTCCATAAGGACTTAAAACACACATAACATGTAAAAATGTATGCATGGGTCAACCAACTCCAGTATTCAGGTCGCACGGGTGGCTAAAGAAGATGCCTTTGATACTAGTTCTCTCAGAATGGTCAAAAGAAAAGAATTTTGTTACGATATTATACAATTTACAAACTACCGTATTATCCACTTTACCTTTAGAGTTCAAAATTTTGAGTAAAATGATACTTGCTAGCAATATAATATATATTTACACTTATAAAAATTTAATCACAAAATAGCATTTTCTAGTTTTCTTCTGAACAACATGATATTCATTAATTTGGGAAATTCAATCAGTTTGTCAACATGTAAGTTCAAAACCATGATTTACAAAAAAAAAAGAAAAAAGGTGAAAAGTGACAATCTGCTTAAATCTTCAAAAACAGTTGTCTCTGAAGTGGGATAAACAGAAATTTCTAATGACGCTAAGTCACATTGTAATATTCCTTTAACGATTGTAGTGTAACAAACACCAAAAAATCGGATTTAATTCTTTCCTAAATTCATTTAATCAATTTAAAAAGACATTCTCTCTTGCTTTCAGTAGCACATCCCACAACTTTGTTTCCTTGAAAATATAAATTAATTGTTAAATTCTTAAAACAAATTAAAGTACATATTTACTTCTGTATAAATGGCATTATTCAGGAAAACATCATTAGAATAAATTTTAGGGAACATTTTTTTAAAATCATGTCATACAGCATTTTACTTACTGATAAATATAAAGAAAATCTAAATCTGTGCTTCTACATCTGTTGCATTTACACTTTTAGCACTAATTTAGAATTGATTTTTTAAGAGAAAACAAATGTCACCTCCTTCCCCCAATATGAAATTGTTGTCAATAATAATTAAGCGATTTCAGAGTTGCATCAAAACAAGAAAACTTTCGTTCAGTACAGATTTATCTATCTTGCATTTCTATGTTAAAAAGTTGTATGCTCTCATATTTATCATATTCGATTAGCTAGTTATATACGATAACCATGGCAACTTGTGGGTTGGAGGGGCGGGGGGCAATTTTACCTTACTTTCAAAAGTAAAGGGGCCTTGCCCTCTCACTTTTCAGAGTTAAAAATTAACAATCGACTGAAAAATTATTTCTACTCGGATTGATTTTACGTATTAATTTATTTTGCGGGAATAAAACCAAAAAACTCCAAAAAAAAACTGAATTTTTCTTATGTTATTTCATTGGAATGAAGATTATAATTGGAATAGTTCATGGCCGGATTAGGAAGTGTGGAGGCCCCGGGGCAAACGAAGGAGTGGAGGCCCCTAATCAGGGTTCGAAAAGATCATCATATTTTCGAAAATATCCGATACTTTGATATACAGTAGAAGACCATTATAACGCCGACCTATATAACGCAATTCTCTATAAACCGTACAACTTTCCTGAAGTAAACAATAGGTTTTGAAGTTAAAAAAATACCTCTGTTTTGTTATGCAAACATAAAAATTGTTATTTTGAAACAGTTTTTCATCTTTCTATCTTAATCCAAAGCTTTTAAATGGAAATTAGTACCCCCCTTACAGTAAACAGAAAATACCAGATGGCTCTTGCAAATGCAGCTGTTATGCAAACCAAGAAGCTAGCAGAAGTGCAGGATAATGCACTTTCGTTTGATTGTGAAACATATTTATTTGTGAATAACTAATTGTAATGTTGGTGCTTTAATACTCATTGCAGATAAAACTCATTCTGAAGTGCTAATATAGAGCCATATTCTGAACTTTAGTTTCAAAATTTGTGAAATGACCTATATAACGCAAAAACCTGTAAAACGCAAAAGCTGCGGTCCCAAGGTGTGCGTTATAATGGTCTTCTACTGTATATCCGAATATTTTGATATATATGTACATATCCGATATTTTCGACCCGTGAAAGCTAGGATATTTTGTAAAAATTTTATTGTGGAGGCCCCGGGGCAGTAGCCCCGCCTGCCCTCCACTAAATCCGGCTCTGGAAGAGTTAGTCTACTGTGGCTATTCATCCCAAATTTTGACGCCAAACTCCATTTTTATCTGTCATTTAATAAGTAATGTCAAAATCCAATTACATAGACTAGTTTTATTTTAAAAAAGAAAAAAAAAGAGGGGAAATAAATAAGATTTCGTGGCTTCCCCACTAAGCATTCTCTTAACCCCCGTTTTTTGAGGAAATGATTTTTTTTTTTTCATTATTACTCTTGAAAAATTATCTTTCTATTATTTTCTTTTAACTTTCCTTTTTTTTTTCTCCTGACTGGGATAGCTTTTATTACTTGTCCGTAGTATACTCAGAAATAGAAAAGAGATAGGGGTGCAATTTCTTCCAAATGTTTGAAAATAGTTTCGAAAACATTCTTTCAGTAATTATTCTCATCAGTTTGTGCAAATGGAATTGATTGAAATTGGAAAATTTAAATTATTACATAATAAATCTTAAGCTTATGCTTGAACTGTAATGTTCTTATTTATGATTAATATCATCTGCGCGTTGAAGGCGGCTAATATATGTGTATAAGATATATTAAGATTTACAATCAATATACGAAAGTTAAGGGATTTGGGAATCATCCCGGCAAACCTTCTCTCGCCATGCCCCTGTTACATATATTTTTTCTGTAATTCTAAAATATGTCTCTTAAAAATCTAAAAAATATTTATATTTCTGAAAAAAGAATGTTTTATAATTTTATTATAGCCTTTTTCAATAACTTTATAAAAAATGAAAACATGTATTAAAAAGAACTATATGTTTTATAATTTATTATTCTGCAGAAGAATAAAAGTTATTGGCTGTGCTCAAACGTTTTTAATCAATCGAAATCGGGAGAAATGTTTCCAAAAACTAAAGCTGCTAGAAAGGTTAGGCATTTTGCGCTGTAGGCTTAACATGATATCCAAAAAAAAAAACCGAACTTATTAGCAATATGGTTAGGAACTGATGGAAAGTCATGCTGTGAGACCACCTCAAAGATCCTTTCTTCCGACCGAAGTATTTTCAACTGATGGGACAAGTGACAGTGATGTACAATTCCCAATGGCAATACAACTACAAGGATTGATAGCTAATAACTTGTGAAGATGCCCGCATTTCGGGAGGAAGGGGGAAATGAAGAAACTTTTATATTCATTCTTTTTCATTCGCGCGACTTGTTCTATTTTTTTCCCTTTGAAATTCTTCATTCCGAAGTTGCTTTTGATTTTTGAATATTTGTTTTGCAATTCAGATGTTTTATTCCTAATTTTAAAACAACCCATGTGTCTATGGATCGCAGACAGCTGAACCAACATACGCGATAAACACTTGCCTAGGGAAATAGCGAAAAAGGCTTCACGCCTGAAGCGCGACAGCGATTAAGGTGACAGCTTACCACGCCTCCTGTAATTAGTGCACACAAGAACTGACGAGATGCTGCCGAAGGGGGTCTCAGCGTGGACGATTCCATTTCCAAAATAGCTTGATCGAAAAAGTCAGGACCTAACTGTAGTAAAAAATTCCCCCCTTCCCGGTCTTAAAGAGTTAAATTACTAACCGATTTAAACAATGCGTCAGTGTTTAATAAAAACCATGTTCCTATAATAATGTTACTATTATTAAAAGTAATTTGGCTGTAATATTTCCTAGACTCCTCTTGCAAAATTACAAGCATTAGAAATCCCACAATTGCAAAATTTCCATCACAACGCAAGTGTAAACAGTCACCGCCATCTTGACTAGGAAGCACTTCTCACCTCCCGAGAAAGCGAACTCACCACCTGCCACCCGGGTGAAAACGAGAATGCTCCTTCTCGGCAGCTAAAGTCGGGAGCAAGACGTTTAGGATAGCTTCATGGTAGGGAGAAATGGTGCCTCACGGAAAGTGACGTCACGCAAGACGAAAAACTGGTTTTCTGACCAGTTTCTCGTTAACGACTCCCTTCTAGATATAATCATTGTAAGGCAGTACATGTATAAAAAGATACTAATGAGAAAATAACTGCCATTATGGCAATCAGCTAGCTTGAGGGCTTACCGAACTTTCTGTAGCCGTCCCATAGTTTGCTTGCTTTTTAACTTAACTAATAGCAGCTGTCAGCAAACGGTTTTGTTACCTAACATTTCCAAGTAATCACTTTCAAATAAAAATAGAAATATCGTGTTTTGTTCGATCTCAGTTATAAAATAGTAAAAGAAACATAACAAATTAGTAAGTCGAGGCCCGTAGCTAAGGTTGAAACGTTTAAGAGTGATCGGCAAATTCAAAGAAGTTCTGGCGCGAAAGCACGAATCCAAAAGATTCGATGAAATAATCTAATGTTTTTTTCTTTATTAAGACTTTCTATAAGCTTGGTTCGTACTAAAAAGTATGGAACAAAATAAGTGTAAATGATTTCTTGATTACAGCACTCAATAATTGCAGTTAATCTTAAAATCTTCATATTAAGGTTAATTCTAAAGCAGCCAATAAAATTTAAATTTAAAATTTAACGAAGAAGAAATATAGGTATAGTAAAAGCTGTTCGTACAAATTTGTACACCACCGCATTTTGTGTAAAGTTAGCTCCTGACGTATATGTGCCCTATTTTCGTTGAAATTTTATTAATGAAATATAATTTAAAATATATTTGCAAAAATTTTCAGAATTAAAGTTACTTATATTTTTAATAAACTCGAAAATTAACTTTGGGTGTCATCTACCAGATGGATGTCACCCGGGGCAAACCACCCCCTCTCAAGATCTTGGATTTAGAAAAAAAACTTTTTTTCTCTCAAGTTACAGCTTTCAAAAATTGAAAGCACACGATTTGATCAATACCTATTTGTTAAACATTAAAAGGGGGCAGATTACAGATAATCATTTTCAAATTCTTTAAAAGGGATTTTTAAGTCATCTCACTTTTTAACTCGTAATTATTGGAAAATTTGATTTTTAAATTGAATTTCTGACGTTGTATGCGTCTTGGGCACATAATAAAAAACAAAATGCGAAATTTTCATAAAAAGGAATTAATATTTCAATCTCTGTTTAGAGGTTTTCCCCCTTTCCCCTGAAGGGAGAGAGGGAGTTGAAAAAATACAATTTAAAATTTTTTCAAAAATCCGGAGTTGGAGTCGGGCAATTCAAAATCCAGGAGTCGGGGTCAGAGTCGGCCATTTTCCTTCCGACTCCTCAGCCCTGACAGCGATGCCGGTTTGGTAGAATACGAATGTTTTTGTTTTATTTACTTAAAAATTTCTTTGGAAATGAAAGGTGTGTAATCCGTATTTGTTTACATTCAGTCCTATTTTTCGCATTTTATGTATAAGCTCTCCTGGCACATTTATATTTCATGTAGTATTTTTCTTTTGTAGTGTTGAATAATGTTTTTGTATGAAGAAACAATAATAAATATCGTTAGAAATAAATTTTAATTCCTATTTGTGCCGTTTTTATTCACATATTTGATTCATTTTGGTCACGCAAAACATCTTTAAATCATACAGGATTTTTTTTCTGGATAATACGTAATTAATTATTTAGTACTAGAAAATCGCCCGTCAAGGTATGACGGATGAAAATTGGTTCTACATTTGAACGAAGCCATTGCCTGTTTGGTGATATTTTGATAGTTGAAATTGCAACCCTAACTAGGGCTGCGCCGTCCATATGTGCAAGGTCGTGCGGGCACGACGGCGCCAAAGTCGGCGAAAGGTGCCACCGAAACATGTTGACACCAAAAACTAAAATTTTTGTGTTCTACCTAATTTGCTGCAGAACACATAAGCTACTAAAATAAATAATGTTTTTGTGGTATTTTTTAAACAATAGTTTCACTCGTATCTTAGTCATTAGTTTTTATTCTTTGATTTTGAAAAAATGCTACGCACTCTATTTGAATTGATACTTGTTTTTTACCGACATTTTCCCATAAAAAGCTATAAACATATGAAAACCGTGTTTTTTGTCTGAAATGCACAATATTCCTTTTGAAAAATTTGTTGCTGATCTGTTTAGCTCCTTAAAACTACCATCGTACCTACCATCGTAAAACGTAAAATGGTTCCAAATTCCTTTTTTGATATTGAGTGAGAATTTAAACACAAATCTCACGGTAATGATAAAAAATTCGTCAAAAATGGTTCAAAACTTTTTTTTTTTTTTTTTAAAGTTCATTGTTATCTCAAAGTCATACTTTTGTGCATTTTAGGCAGTAAATAGTTACTTAAGAATGATTTTTTAAAAATATATTTCCATATAATTATGTGACAATGGAAAAAAAAATGTCCGTGAAAAATTACTGGTTTCAACTTTAGGAAGTTCTTTTGGAGAGTTGGAAGTTAAAATTCGGAAAAAAAAGAGGTTATTATTAAGAAATAAGTGTTCTGTTCAGTCTTCCACAGCTTTTCACCAGGATTGCAGCTGTTCTTAAATAAAACAAAAATATACGAGATAATTTCAATTATGAAATTGCCCATCAACTTCCCTGACTTTTTAATCCTGTTTCTCCGAGAAAGGATAAAAAATCCAAGTGTGGCAGCCATCATTAAATCGGTAGAGCCTTCTGTTAAACTGCCACCAATCTATTTGTGCATTATAGAAGAAGGATTTCTTATGCACACGTTGGCATGAGACGAGACAAACATAGAAAGACATCTGCCTCAAATACGTCTGGTTTCCTCAGAAAAAAAGTCTTTATATGAGGCTTTGGTTTTTAATGGATACATTGGTGTATTACCAACTAACATTGGAAAGAAACAAAGTAGGGTAATGCCGAAAATGTCCGAGGCTATTGCATTTTGAAGAAAATGTAGTGGCAACGACTAAATAGACTGACTTTTTGCGTTTTTGCGGAATTCTGAGAACAAATCAAGATCAATTCAAATTATGATGGAATGCTTCCGATTAGAAGGAATCACTGATGTACAACTGGATAGGGACGTCTATATATTAATTTGCTCAATTGCAATGAAAACATGCCAGAACTGTTCAAGACTAGTCGCAGTAAAAGGTGCTTATACAGATCTGCTCTCGATTCTAATTGAAAGAGGAATATCTGGGACATCACTATATACTTTTTACCCTCAAACTAATTTGGTACAAAGAAAAATGCTTCAATACATTGAAAGAAGCTTTAGGTCCCTTGAAGGATCCTCTTCTTTTTCTCCACGCAGCCACAGGGTGTGACTCCGCGTCAGCTATATTTAGAAAGGGTAAATTTCAAGCTTTCAAGTTGCTACGGGAAAATCTCAAACTGCTTTCTCTGATCCCAGAGCCCAGTAATTTTCAGCTTGATCCATCCAGAAAAGATCACTCAGATTGCAGAAGTGTTGCTGAAACAACATTTTGGTTGGAGTAACAATTAGTTCTCTAGACATCTTACGATATAATCGCCAAAACTCTTTCTTTAAAATTAAAAACCTGGCAGCTCTTCCACCCACAAGTGCAGCAGAACAGCATCCATTTTGTGTTTATCAAAAGTACAACAGTGGCTTAGGAAAAACATGAATCCAATTAGATGAGGATGAGTCGATGAGTTATGAATGGACTGTGGACTGTTCACAACGCTTCTGTCACTTCCCGAAGTTTTTGAAGGAATTCTGCATTTAATGTTTTGTGACTGCAAATTAACAATAATAATGTGAGACTGTGATCTAGATGCCAATGAAAACGCAGACCTTTAATGTTCCAAGTTTTGCATGCATTGTTTATAGGTGAAACATGTAAAAATTCAGTTTCTGTGCACAGTTTCGAAGACGAAGATGATGACATTGAATGATGATACTTTTTTTTTCTAAATTTTTACTTACATTATTATCTTCTCTTTACATATTTTACATGTTTTTCAGTAAGATATTGCGTATCAGTTTTTATTGTACTAAATGAATGATATTCTGCAATTTTTTCTTCAAAAATTCTTTGTAAGGTCACTTTTTTCCCCTTACCACACTGTAACAAAATTCCGAAACGTTACTGATTTTTTACGTGGAACGTTGCAGGATTTCACGGGTTCTCACCAATTTCCCCGAAAAATCAAGTAGCTTTGCAAACAAGTTTCCCGAATTGCTTCAAGTTGCATGAACGCACACTCCTCAGTGGTGTGAAAAATATTTTTAATTACCAGTTTAAAGATTAACTGAGTGTATTTATAAAGTGTGTCGTCTTTAATTCGGTTATGGCCCATCCAGGTTGACTAAGCTCCCAATGAGAGCGAATAAGTCTCTGGATAGCTGTAAGCTTTGCAAGACAAGAGTTGCAATCGAGGTAGACGCCTAGTTACTACTTGCAACTATGCCTTAACGTTTTGGTCGTGGTTCCATTGATACTTCTGGAACTTTCTTAATAGCTCTGGAAAGTTATAATGAAGTGTATTAAACCTACCGAATTTCCCTTGAAGGCTCTAAACTGGCTTTAACCGGTGAGATTTGCATAATTTTCAGAAAGATTCAAGGACACTTTCAGGAAAGGTACTGGTTTCTTGCGGAAAACTGGTTTTTGCTAGATATGTTACTGGCAGAAATTGGGCACATCAGCTGCCCATTATTTTGCAAAAACGCTTCTGGATCGTTTTTACAGTGCATAATTTTATTCCAAAGCTAGAAATAGCAAGATTTCTTTCAGAAATGGAATTAAAGCTACTTGGTTATTCAATAAATGGAATATATCAATCATTTTAAAGTTAATATTATAAAAAGAATACCATAAAAAAATCTTTATTTTAGTAGCTTTTTTGTTATGCTGCATATTACGTAGAAAATAGAAATTTTAGCTTTTGGGGTCAAAACAATTGGTTGAATTTTTTTATTGGTTATTTTAAGTTATTTATCGAAACAGTATTACTTTTAGATCATATAGGTTTTTTTCGAACTAAAAAATCTTTATTTTTGACCGAGTTATGAGGAAGGCAAAATGTAGTCGGCGTTCGGTGACCATCTTTGATCCGCCATTTTAGATGGAAGCTCACATAGGAACTTAGGGGACTTTTTAGGATTTACTCTACATGCTGTGAGGAACTAATTCTGAAAATATTTCGTAATT
This sequence comes from Uloborus diversus, assembly GCF_026930045.1. NCBI lineage: Eukaryota > Metazoa > Arthropoda > Arachnida > Araneae > Uloboridae > Uloborus > Uloborus diversus. Next base: position 51,038,170 of record NC_072734.1, on the reverse strand, counting down.
AAAAATTTTATATTTATAATTAAATTTGTGGTGCAAAAAATCCTAAATTTACTGGACTAAATTGTCTTTAGTAGTAACTCCATTTTATTTATTTATTTATTTATTTATTTTTTGTGAAATCCTAACGTTTTTCAATGAAAAAAGCAAGAAAAAGTGTTTTCAAATTCGATAGATCCTTGCAGTACATAAGAAGTAGAAGAAATATACAGAATTCTGTGCACTAAAATTCGAGTTTTTTTTTTATACTATCCATCAAAACTACGTGTAAAAAATTGATATTTTCCATTTTTGAAGTTTCTTACTCATTACGGGGAGGGTCCCGACTCCTTGGCTTCACCCTTGGCTACGCCACTGCTTGTGGTGAATATGTTGTATTATAATTTGTACAATACGTATTTTTGTGATTTTTAGCTATTGTTCTTGGTAATTCGACTGCTTCATGTTATCATACATAAAAATATAGTAAGCACATTTGCATTCAAGTAAGACAAAACAACGTTAAAAGAAGCACAAATTTGCAAATTACAGCAGACACGTGTTTCGGCGTTGTAATTTGCAAATTTGTGCTTCTTCTAACGTTGTTTTGTCTTACTTTACTGTTCAGCACAAAGGTATTTATTTATCTCACATTTGCATTATTTACTTGTGCGTAAACTTTATATATTGTTGACAATAACTTAGGTTAACATTTTAGTTCCGTAAAGTAACGACCTTGGCGATAATTACTCGATTCTCTCTTCCATCCTTTTCTTCAACCATTTGTGCATTAAAAAACTAGTTTTGGACAATGTATTTGTTTTCGAAATAAGTTCAATTTCTTTTTAACGATTCCGTACATTAGACTGTCAATAAAAAGAATGTCTTTTTGAAAGTTAAATTTCAGTTTTTAAGGTGGAATGTCCTCTATATTAGCGTGCTTCAATTTAGAAACATAATCAGTACCATGTTGTCATTTTTTAACAGGCATAAAAGTTTGATTAACTATTAATCAATTACAGATTATAGCGATATTTAGAGTGACGTTAACTCTCTAACATAAGAATCTTTTCTTTTCCTAAAACACATTAACATATCATATGAGCTACTGAGCTCGAAATAACTTTAAGATATAAAGTAAAAACGTACACTTTATTCAAAAATTAAATATTTACACATTGTTTTTTCTTTAATAAATTAATTTTCAAACGTATTCTTTTCACACTGCGTTTGTCTACGAAATCTCCCTCCTGTAGATAACTAGATTTTCCCCTAACGTCACTGCATAAAGGAACTCAAAAGGCATTTGCAGGACGGCGCCGATCAGGCTTGGCGCGGGCCTGACTTTAACTCCAATGGATTAACTCTCAACTCCAGTGGATTGACCCTAAACTCCAGCAGGTAGCGTTCATTGTTGACCGTTTTTTCGTTCCTTTATTCCCCTGAAATGACACAGTCTTACCAGTAAAACAGTTAAGTTACCGGATCGAGTTCAACCTTGTCACAATAAAGCCCTTCCATGCGTGTTAAACATTACCAAAGCATATTATCAAATTATCATGCCGTGGCGGGAGTTTCATTGTTGAAAGTCGCGGGTTACTCGATCATTGGCTATTATATATGTGAGGATGATTGTCAAACATTTCGTGGGAGACATATGGAGGTGCGTTCATGTTATAATAAGGTCTCCACCTTTTTTTGCTGTACTGAAAAGTAACCTAAGTGTAAATTACCAATTGGAATAAAGCTCTGCACATCGATAGAACACTTAAAAATATTGAGCCCGTGTTTTTATTTATTTATTTATTTATTTTTATCGGCAACAGACACCTTTAACTGGGTAAAATTTACCCCTAAATATTGGATAATTGGGATATTAGAGGGTACAATATATTTTTTGATATAACTTTTACAAAAATTCAAAAAATGATTGAAAATTTGAAGAAAAAACTACACAAACTGCAGTTGACGTGTTTTAACATTTTTCTGAAAACACTATTTATTGAGTTTTATGACAATATTCTTCTTACTTTATTAACCATGGTTGTTTATTAGTTAAAAGAAAATTGTAATGATACAACAGTAAATACCCAAATACAGAGGGTACAATTATTTTATAATAGAACACTGAATAATAAATAATTTAAGAAACGTGTTTATTTGATGTGGTGTAGTTATGAATTATCTTTTTTTTTTTTTTTCCTAAATAGATAAAAATTGTACTTTCATTCTTAATACGTAGCGTTGCACAGACATCTGTTTTGAGTGACACGGTCACACAATAAACTGTAAATTAATGTATTTTTGGTTTTGCTTTCAAATAAATTAATTTACATTGTAGCTGTGAAAAACATAAGTTATTTTCCAAACTATGTTTCCTGATGCGATATATATAACTTGATTTTTTCCCTTCAAAGTTTAATCAAAAATGAAAGAGGTGCGGAACACCCTCAGGCGTCCATGTAAATCCGCCTTTGCCCAACCAGGGAACCGAACCCGGATCTGCGACGTAGAAGCAAGAAGCTCTACGCGTAATTTTTAATAAGCTTCATCAAAAATAAGAAGCACATCAAAATAAATACATTCTATCCGAAAAAACCGTTTGCAGCCCTTTCTTTTGGCTAAAAAAAAGCGCAATTTTCATCAAAATAAAATTGTTTGTTGCTCCTTCTTTTTGATAAAAAGTGCTCCGAATTTCCTTTTATTTTCCGTTTGCAAAGAAAAGGTAAAAATTAATTAAAACATTAGAGCGAAAATAAAAACAAATCATCTCAAAGTCCATATTCTAGAGTAAAAATATTTACGATGTGAATTCATTTCATTTTGATTCAGTCATACTTATCTTTGACTTGCGTCAGTGTTAAGTCCACGAGAGATGTATTTCAATTTTTATCAATAACATGTTTTCCTATTTCTTAAGCCAAAATTTAACACAGTCAGAATTTCACAATTTGTTCAATGTTTTCGGAACTCAAAAGTAATTTTAGTGTTGTTGGTTTCTTCATAAAACGGTTTAAAATCCTCTTGTAGGCATTGTTGTTAAATTTTTTTGATTTGTTCAAAACGTACCCTTAAAAGAGCTAAAAAAAATTTATACATGTTCTTCATCAGGAGCTTTTCCTTCAAAGTTTGAAGCATATCCATCTTTTATTTGGGATCTATATATTTGCATACATTTTCCAAATGGACACTAATATTAGGGTGTTTTTGAACTGTCTAAAATTGAACGAATTATTATTCAAATCAAAAAGTAAATATAGGTTTCGGTGTGTATTCGTCTAGATCTTTCGAAAAAAAAAAAAAAAAAGGTCGTTTGAATTGGACTTTTAACTCAATTTTTTTCTTGGGGCGGGGGGGGGGGGTGACAGATCGACAGACAGGTACACATTTTCCCCACCTCATAACTCAACTTTCCAATTTCTCAATATTTATTTATCTATTTGATTTACTTTTTACACTATTTGGTTTACTTTTGGTTACTTTTTACTTCCAATTTCTCAATATTTATTTATCTATTTGGTTTACTTTTTCCTTTTTTGCGATATTTTAAAAATGCATCAAACCTTTTTCATGCGTTTTTCTTCTTTCTTTTCTTTTGAGATTAAGAAGGGGTAGGAGGTTAAAAATGAGGAAAGGTAAACAGATATTCATGAAAAATTATAACTTTTTGAAGTACAGAGGGGCAAAATCATCAACATACTTTAAATTAAAAAAGTTTTTGTCAATAATAAAGTGAGTAGGCGCGTCTTTGAATTTCAGTGACGGTTCTGAAATTTGGATTTCCCTTTAAAACTTTAAATTACGTTCGCAAAAAACATCTTAATACTTTTAAGGACGCGAATTTTTACACAACCGAAAAAAAACAAAAACAAATAATCGAATATTTAACAAAAAAAAAAGTTTTTGCCATTTAATGAATGGACCGGTACTCTGGATATAATTTCTTTTCTTTGTGCTTTAAATCTTTTTTGTGTTGCCTTGTTCTTTAATTGAAAAAATAATTAATTAATAAATAAAACTTGTCATTATCATATGTGAAAACGAAATCGAGGCGGTTATCACTAGAAAATCAGGTAGTCTTTTTTAAATTGAGAGGGAGCGAATGCTCCTATATGAAATCTATATTTGAGTAAATATACAGTTACACCACATAAACATAAGAATATGTTTATTCTGCAGTTCTACCTTGATATTTTCTTGATATTATGCTGCATACACCTTGTCAGTCAATATTGTGGCAGCCTGCTGACAGCATAAATGGAGTAACATAACAACATTGAGGCAGCATTAATGCAAGATGATTTTTCTTGCATGTGAACCTTTATGCAATACTGAGGCAAGATATTTTGCTTACTGCGTATTAGCCGATTTGTTTTGTAATATGGGTATACTGGAACACATCCCAGTAAGCAAAATATCTTGCCTCAGTATTGCATAAAGGTTGACATGCAAGAAAAATCATCTTGCATTAATGCTGCCTCAATGTTGTTATGTTACTCCCTTTATGCTGTCAGCAGGCTGCCACAATATTGGCTGACAAGGTGTATGCAACATAATATCAGGAAAATATCAAGGTAGGCTGCTTTTGTAATATTGCTTACGTATTGATATGACAGGATAATATCAAGATGTTGTCATGACAGCATGAAATCAAGGTCTAGGCAAGATGATCTTGCTTTTGTAATCTTGCATACGTATTGATATGACAGGATAATATCAAGATGTTGTCATGACAGCATGAAATCAAGGTCTAGGCAAGATGATCTTGCTTTTGTAATATTGCATACGTATTGATATGACATTAAAATGTCATGATACATTGACATGACAGTATGAAATCAGCACGTTTGCAAGGTGTTTTATCTATTTATTTATTTGTATTATTTTCACTTGAAACTCGAGAATTAAATTTCATTCTGTAATTATTTCTGTTATTCTTCAAGATAGTTTTCTAGCCTAAGAATATTTCCTTAAAGCTGACATCTGATCGGAAATTCATATAAAGGTATTAATAGTACTCGCAATTTAATTTAAAAAATGGAAGTTTCTTCGTTTTGCGTAATACTTGACTTATTTTTTAAATTCATGCTTCTAATTGTATTATAAAGACATAAAATGCCTAGTTAGGAATAATTGCGGAAGTTTTTATAACACATTTAAGAGTAAAGAAAGCAAAATAATAAATAAATAAATAAATACAATAAAGTACATTTCCAAATGGATGCCAGCATTGAAAATATCCCATGGACAAAACACATGAATTTATCTTAAAGAATAACATAAATAACCATTGAATAAAATTAATCTTACTCATGAGATTGAAGTGATAATACGAAATTCTGGGCTTCATGTCCTTCGTTTCAAAGTCTAGGGACGAAAAAAGTTATTTTCGGCCATTTCTAACATTGATCGCACATCGTCTGCGATATGACTTGTTTAGTACTATATTAATAAACAAATGCAGTTATCAGTCATTCATAAGTTATTCCTAAAACAATACTATTCCACACTAATAACTAAGCAACCAACTTTAGTCGGTGGAGTTTGTGCAAAAACATTTCACTTCCGGATACCAGTATGAAATTTTGTACAGCACTTATATTCATATAAGAGAGCAAAAAAAACGCCGGGAGGCAATTGATTGGATGTCAAGACCTCCCTGTGGTGACGTCATCAAAATGGCCGCCATGTATTGGTTAGCATGTTGGTTTAACTGCTTAGAACTACATAATTGGTCATAATTTTGTAAAATTCAAATACATTATCTGAAAGCCGTTTAAAAAAGCTCTTCAACAGTGCTTAAATATATTTTCTACTAACGGTACCCGCACGGCTTTGCTCGTAGTAGAAAAATTAAAAGTTCATTTGATTCGCCTGTATATTTACAAACAATGGATGATGAATTTTTCCTCAATTTGCTTGGCCATTTTACGGTTCCTTCCTTCCTTCCTCAGGTGCACGACAGCCCTGGGTGGCCCTGGCCTTTTCAACAGTTGCTTCATGTTACGGTTCCACGTTACGATAATTTTGTAATTTACTCGTCCACGTTATGATAATTTGCTCGGTAAAATATTCTTAAAATTGAAATAGAAAAAGAACAAAATCGAATTTTCGAAAAACCGCTTCGAGGTGCACACTCCCATATTACAATTTAATTCTGTGCCAAGTTTCGGGAAAATAGGCCGAACGGATTAGGTGCTATGCTCGTCACAGAGAGACATCTGGACAGATATCCCGACAAACTTTGAGCTTTATTATTAGTAAAGAAGACAAATAGTTTAATTATTTTTACAATATCAACGTGAAAATTGGTAGGAAAACTGACTTTCCTGTATTCTGCGATATTGGAGTAAAATTTTTACTGTTATACCTGCATTATAAAAGAACCTTTCCAATTTCATTAAATTTAAATTTGTATTTCATGTTTTAACATTTTATGTCAGTATATTACTTTTATATTGAATGAAAGAAAGGTTAAAATGCAGAAATAATCAAAGTCACCGCCCCAAATGGATCGAGAACTTAATTATTAATGCTATCGTATAATAAAACAATTTTGTTAAAATGTTTACATTTTAAACATATAAGACAAATAGACGAAAATTACATGTTTTAATACAAAGAAAAAATACCTGTTACAACAAAAACCGTAATAAGTGTTTGTAAAGAACGTTTTACGTATTACACTGACCCTCACAACTACAAAGAAGTGTACAATTCAGATCTGATTTGACGCATCGACAGCGTGTAGACATCTTTTTGCACTTGCCTGATATAAGTTTCGTGAATTTTCTCCATTGTTATTTCGGGGTGTGCATACCAAAGAGGTTCAAACTCTTCACCAATTTTTACCCATCCCCACTGATATGGATCCAAGAGCTGAAAATTTTGCTGAAGACATTTTGTCCACGGTAAACACTGTAATATTGCTCTCTTAAGGTGATGCAGAAGATCATTGCTAGAAGGTGGAATACAGTCAACTGGTCTGTTTTACTGGGTGAAGAAAATTCTCCTAGCCTCATTTGCTGTTTCCTTTGAGCTTGATGAATGATTCGTCAGGACTTCGAAGCGCTGAATAAGTAGGAAATGCTCATCGTCTTCATTGATGCTCTCGGGGTACTTTAGTATAGTGCAAAAAAAACTTTGTCAACATCTCTAATTGCCATCCACATTTTCCATGCAGTACCTAGTTTTACCAATGCTGGTAAAACTAGACACCGTGTGCTCATGTAAAGGCATGGGAAAAAGGCAGAAGATCTGGAACACCTTGTGGAACTTTACGGTGCAAAACGTAGATGGGAAGATACCGCAAATATTTTCCACTTCCATACTCCACCCATAGCTCTTGCAGTTTCGGAACTCGGAACATAGCAATCACTACATCATCACTGTCAACAGGTTTTCACGGTGATCTTTGCATGACCTGAGTATTTCGAGTATTCATGCTGCACATAAAGGAATAGCCTCGCATCGGCTTCTTCGTGGGATACGGGAGGCATGGTTTCAAAACTGTTCTTGACTCAAGCAATTACAGTGTCTTTGTAGGAACATACAACCTGCTTCCCATCTAGTAGATCCATCTTCACGAGATTTTCTGCCAACAATTCAAAAAGCTCCTCTGTATTTTCATCTTTCGCAAGAAATTTAGTAAATGACTTTGGCATCAAAACATTGGATTTAATACTCATTCTTGGTCCAGATCCTCTCTATTGTCTCGTGTCGCTTTTCAAACTTCCTTTTGAATACCGGTCAAAAACCAAATCTACCCTATAAACGCTTTTTAGTCTCATTAATATTCACAATCTGATCGCAATTTTGTTGGACAGTTCCAGAAGACTGAGGAACAAGCATGGAATCAGTGCAGCCCAATAAATGAACAATTGCTTCCGGAATAGCTGTCAACACCAGTCCAGTTGATTGGACGATACAAGAAACTACGTCGGACTTTTTTCTTGGTTTCCTAAAGGTGGACACGAGCTTTTTTCATGAGAAAAAATTCTTTTACATCTATTTGAATTGCTTGGCAGGCAACATATAGCTTAGTAAAAAGAGTGCTGCCCCTCCTCAAATCAACAATATTTTGCTTGTCTTTGGACTGAACAGATATATTTTTCTGCTCATCAAGAGGAGATAGTTTCTTTTAATAACATCATGTATGGATAATTTTCTTAACACTAAGCGATCTTCTACAAATGAATTGAATTGGCTTGCGCTGACATCACAGAAATGGCACTTTTTTCCGAGAGAACAATTTTGTTGCTGTTTACTGTAGTTAAATCGTCATCTTCGAAAAGATTCCCGTGTTCTTCAAATGTTTCAACTAGGCTGGAAACATGAGTTTCCTACCGAATACAAAAGTTTCTAGTATCTTCATGTATCTAGTATCTAGTTTTTCAGTATTGACGTCAGACTTCAGGCTCTGATTTTCTTCAAACTCCCCAATCATGCGCACAACTTCCGGTCCAGCAACCATCCACTGTATTAATGACGCCTCATGACTTAAACGTGATAGATTAGTTGATGATTTTTAAATCAATTTGTTGTTTTGCTCATGCAAATGGTCGTGTGCCATCCTGGAAAATTTCCTCTCAGTTTTGGAGCCAGATAAATTTCCCCTATGAAACTCCTGAAAAATAGCTGGATGCATCTCTGGTAACTGCTTCAAATTGAACAGAAATACTGAAGGCCATCGGGCATAACTTGTATGATCAAGAACAAACATCCATGGACATATGCTCTCAAGAGGGACAGTAAAATCTGAGAAATTCCCTTGACGAATAGTGCGCACCAGATTTAAAAATATACATTCTAGCTCCATGGTGATCTTCCAGTACTTAAACTAAGGCAATTCTTCTGATCTTCGCTTAACCCAGTCTGTAAATGTTTCCTCTGTATCTTTTCTATTTTGATACGCTTTCTCTAACAGAACTTGGAGAGTAGTTACTGCAAAGTCGTGAGCTTATCGAACTTCTCTTCATATGCGAAACTTTTAGTGTTCTTTCTGCTCTTCCCGATGTTGTTACATGAGCTTCTACTAGAAGTTCAGTTCATCCACTTCCTTCAAGCCATGTACCTATTGCAGATGAAACAGCCATTTCTATGTGGAGACCACCTGACATGACCAACATTTTATCTTCGCCATACTCATTCAGCATAGGCCACTGAATAGATTTTAGCAGGGCGTAGATGGGACCCAGATTACAAACACTCAATTCATTAAATATTTTACTTTTTTCAAAAGCACATGAAAGAAATGATTGCAAGCTAGGTTAGTATTTTGAGGTCACATGGACCAAATAAAGGAGAAACATTAATTCTAAAAAATATTACGAGTTTTAAATACGTTTTGTTTATTGAAAAGGACATAAAGAAATGAATACAAGCTATATGATAATTTTAATGATAGATGGAACCAACAATTGAAGTTATCGATTTCAAACCGTAACAGAATTATATGACTGATCTTTATTTGATATTATTTGCTACAGCATTAACCAGTCAAATATTCAGTTATTGAAAATTATATCTGAATAATAAACATATCACTATGGAATTAATTATTGCTGAGAACAGCAGAACTGGAAAGAAACGAGCTAGGTGGACTGCAATCCAAAGTTACAGCTTATTGGTGGGAAAAAATCGAGTAGTAGTTCTGATTCTTGCCGCGAGACGGCTGACGTTCGCACTTGCAGGAGAAGTGAATTATTATGTGACAATACATATGTGTATTGAATCCGGTAAGGAATTTTTAATTAAAAGTTTCAGTGTTGGTTAGATGTGGCGGAACAGTTGGAACAATTCAATGAGAATGCCCCCCCCCCTCCCGCCCTATGCAGTTACGTTATTGCAGTGAAATTTTTTAAACTCTTTACTAAGGGGGAGGGGGGAGAACAAATGCATATTTTTATAGTTTATTTTAGAGATTTTAATTAGTGTAGCTATTTTTTACAGAAGAATGATTTCTAATGGCATTTTGAGCAGTTAAACGAAACTTTTCACCTTTTCGCGGCGGCCATTTTAATGACGGAAATTTTAATAACTCTAAAACTACTTGTCTTAGGAGGAAAAATCAATATCTCTTAAATAGCTCTTTTAAAGCTCTTTCAGATGATATGCATTCATATCACAATATAAAGATCTGTAATGTAGTTCGAAGCAGTTAAACGTACGTACTTACCTTTTCAGGCGGCCATTTTGATGACGTTATTTGTAATAACTCTTAAACTATTTGTGATAGGAAAAAAAGTCAATCACTATTAAATAGCTCTTTTAAAGTGCTTTTAAATGATATACTTTAATATCGCAATATTAAGATCCATAATAGAGTTCTAAGCAGTTAAACGAACGCACTTTTCTTAATAAGGCGGCCATTTTGATGACGTCATCACAGGGGGTTCTTGACCTCTGATCAAATGCCTCCCGGCGGATTTTTGTTCTTAAATATGTACATAAGCACTGTGCAAAATTTCAGACTGGTATCCGGAAGTGAAATGTTTTGGGTATTTTTGTCACAAACTCCACGGACTAGCAGGAAAAACGACAAATATTTGCGACAGAATAGAGGCGGAAGGAATTAAAAAAAAAAAAAGAATACCCTGAATCACAAAAAGAAGAAGTGGATGAGATTTTGCCCGGAGAGGGAGGAAGAAAATGCTTCTTCAAAGCACTGACCTTCCCATAAGATAAAAGAGATAATGAAACCATCAGACACGGCCAGGATATTTATATTTATTTATTTATTTATTTATTTTTTACATTATTACAAAATTCTGATACCACAAAATATTGCGAGGAAACATTGCTAAAAGGCAATATTTTACCAGAAAAAGCAACAACTACGCAAACACAAGCTGTCATCCAAAATGGCTGATGCGTCGGCCTAGTTATAGCGGTTCTTCGAGAAGTTGATGAAACTGAACCTGACGTCACAGAGAGAAGTTGTGGATGAGATTTTGCCCGGAGAGGGAGGAAGAGAATGCCTATTCAAAGCAACGACTTTCCCATAAGATAAAAGAGATAACGAACCATCAGACACGGCCAGAATATTTATATTTATTAATTTATTTGATTTGATTTCTCCTCTAAAAACTAGCTGTACCTAAGTGTGGGTTCAACCAGATGTGTTTGTTGAGGGGAAACGGGATATCTATATTTCAGAGATTGAGCATTAAAGGTTTTAAAATAATTAAACGGCGAAATTGAAATTGAAAAATAGAAATTTTTAATGCTTCCATCATCAGACTTTTTTCTTCTTCTTTCTCCCCCTCCCCCCCCCCCTTTAAAAAAAACTTTGAAATAAAAATTGCTATTGAAATGATACTTTTTTTTCTTGGTTTGTTCCTTGGTACAAACTGTATTTCTTTTTCTCTTCTTTTTGCCACGCTGTTTACTTTTTAGTGGTTTTGCAAAGCTCTTGAGAGTAAATTAACTTTTGTTTGACTCGATTTGGCTTGCTTTCGCTCGACTTGGCGGACATGAATTTTCATTTTGGGAAACGTAGCACATTCTATTAGAATACAAAGTTAAAAAAAAAAATAGCAAAAGTTTCCACAATTTTGGCCATCTCTGTATATTATTGGTTCCTAAATGGTGGTTCGCGAACTCCCTGGGGTTCGCGAGGTGCATGAAGGGGGTTCGCGAAAGTGGATTTTAAAATATTTTCATAAAAAATAACAAAATATTCAATTTACACACATAGTTACTGAAATTTTTAGCCTACTTTCGCTAGAAAAAAAGAGTTAAAAATAAATAAAACAAATATATGTCGAGAGATTAAAAAGTAGAAAGTATGGTTTTTAGATGGAGAAAATGTGTCTGTCAATCTGTACTCCCCCCCCACCGATCCCAATAACTTTTGAGTCAATTGTCCGATTCAAACAAACTTTTTTTGTTCGAAAGATCTCGGGGAGGAGAACTCATTACCAAGATTGAAAAACACTTTGCTGGAAAAAGCTCTAGATGGAAAAAACATGTATAGAAAATATCTTTGTAATTTGAACAATTTTTCGTTCAGTTTTAAATATTAAAAAAAAAACTCTTAACAGTTGCTCCTTGTTTTACATCTCTCAGTACTAGCTTTTTATCAGAAAACTCATTTAAATTTGATGAAAGCATTCAAACTTTAAAAAGGAATTTATGTGAACATCTGAAACGTCTTGAATCAACTTTCGACAAGTATTTTCCTAATAGGCGTAGTGTACTCCTCTCAAAAAACTGGATACGCAATCCCTTCTAAGAAAATTCATGCTTAGAGAGAACCTTAACATTACAGCAAAAGGAAAAACTCATTGAGTTATCTTATGATAGTTCACTAAAAGCTAGTTTTAAAAATCACTTTTTAATTGAGTTCTGACTCCGTGTTACAAATACATACATATACACCGTTTTGTCAAAAAAAGCTATTCGAGTTTTATTACCACTTTGCACAACACATTGTGTGAGAAAGGATTTTCATCATATGCCTGTCTAAAAGATAAATACAGAAAAAGTGCAGAACCTGATCTAAAATTGAAACTGTCAGATATTGAGTCAAACATTTAATTTCTCTGTTCCATGAAACAGTCACAAATATCCTATCAAGGATTTTTTCAAATTTAAGGTATGCTTTAAAAACCAGTTGATTTGTTAAACTTCTCGTTTACTACTTTTGATGTAGCTGTAGCTTTACTTTTTTTAATGTTAGTTAGTACTAATAGACGTTTTACGTTTACATTTTTATTTATTGAAATCAACTTTTATGAAAAATGGAAAGCGAACATTCTGTTTTTATTACCAAGCACTTTTATTATACTTAGCCTGATTGTCACAGAGAAATCTGAGGCCTGGTTTCGCTTATATCTCTGCAACTAGACCACTTAGAGACTTCGGGATTTCACTAAATGATTTGCCTAATCTTAAGGTACAACTTAGCGCTGAAAAATTAAAATTCTAGAATAAAATTATTATTTCAGTTAGGATGGAAAACAGCAAATTTCATGTAATTTCCCTATTAAATGCTTAAATATAAAACCCATTGTTACAAATTTTGTTGCCTTGAAACAGTAACGTTAAAAGCAATCATAACGAAAATTTTGAATCAAGGCTTCTCTGAAGCAGACATGAAATCAGCAAGCATAAATCCTAGAGAGGAACAAGGATTAAACTTCAGCGCCAACTGTAAAGTTTTAGACACGTATATAGGTTTTTTTCCCTTTTAGTACCGAGCATTTATATGAAAAAACAAGGGGGAAGTTTCATGAGGATCAAATTATTCTATTTCTGAAATACATTTACACTAAAAAGGATAAAATCACAGATTTTTTTTTAAAAAATACTAAGCACTTTCATAATGCACTCAAAAGGACAAAATAACTTTTCTGGGTCATAAAGGACAATTTAAAAATTTCTGTTGTTTTTCGAAAATTCCAAGAAAATGACACTAAAAACGCAGATAAAGACGGTTCTAGTCATTTCAAACCAAACTTTACCAATAAGAAAAATATGCATGTTTGAACACTCAAAGTTATGATTGAAAGCTAGATAATGATAAGAGAAATTCTCTTCATGACTTGAGCCGCACTTTTCTTCGTTTGTGGAGTCATTTTCTTGGAATTTTCGAAAACTACAGGAATTCTTAACTTGTCCTTTCTGACCTAGAAAAGTTATTTTATCCTTTTGAGTGCATTATGAAAAGTTCTTAGTATATATATTTTTTAATTCTGTTATTTATTGTTTTCTTACATGTTACTAATTTCAACACCAGGGGGCTCGCGAATTTCTTTCAAGTGTTCCAAAGGGTTCGCTAAGAGAAAAAGATTGGGAACAGCTGCATCAGCATTATGCTGTAATCCAATAATCCGCGCTATGGATAGACTATATAGTATCGGCAATATGCTGTAATCCTATAATAGGCATTATGGGTTATTATACCATATCGGTATTGCACAGTAATCACACAATTGGCCTTGTACATATCTTTACTAATAATAAAGCTGAAAATCTCTCTGTCCGGAGGATCTCTGGATGTCTGTAGGTTGTCACTGTGACGCGCATAGCGCCTAGAATGTTCGGGCGATTTCATGAAATTTGGCACAAAGTTAGTTTGTAGCATGGAGGTGTGCACCTCGAAGCGATTTTTCGAAAATTCGATGCGGTTCTTTTTCTATTCCAATTTTAAGAACAAAACTATCATAAGATGGACGAGTAAGTTACGAAATTATCATAACGTGGAACCGTAACATGGGCACAAGCCAATTGGCGAGATACGAAATTATCATAACGTGGAACCGTAACATGGGTACAAGCTGATTGGCGAGAAAATTCACCATACATTATTTGTAAATATACAGGCGAACAAAAAGACCTTTAATTTTTCTATTACGGGCAAAGCCGTGCGGGTACCACTAGTAGTATTACATAATATCAGCATTATGCTTAAATGATGCACTACTTTTATCTCCCTTTTTTCTCTTAAACTAAGAGGATATCCGTGATTCGTATCCCCTCCGTTGAATGAAGGTCTCTTATCGCTCTTCTCCCCAATTAAATTGCGAACTCCACACTGTCACATCATTGGGATGCAAACTCTTTCTTTCTTCTGGTGAAAGAAGAGGATTTCAACGATGATGTTTAAATTATAATGCATGCATGTAATAGAAGAACCCTAATTTGAATCCAATATCAGTTGGCGGTTTTTCGAATTTAAGTTTTAAGTTTATAGATAACGAGTTGCATTAAAAATATATATATTTATTTTTTTAAATATATTTTTTAAGGATTTGTTAATACTTAAAGTATTTTAAGTATCTTTTAAAATATATCTATTCTATTTATGAAATATCACAATCATCATGTAAAAATAAAAATAACCATTGAAATTTTTGTGGGTTTGTTTTGGGAGGTCTTTTTTGTCTCTTTTTTGGACTGTCTCGTTTTGGGGAGTATTCCATAGTATATGAAGGAGGTGCGCCATTTCTCTTGTGCAATGGGCATCTCTGCCCTTACCCCTCACTAATTTACTCCTTTGCGTAGGACCTCGTTTATCCTGGTCCCAGATATCCGGAACAAATTTATAGAGTTTAGAAAAATTATATTCATTTAAATAATTATTTTTTAAACTAAAAAGTCGCCCGTCAAGGTATGGCGGGTGAAAATTGCTTTCACATTTGAACGAAGCCATTGACTGTTTGGTGATATTTTGATAGTTGACATTTTAACCCTCACTCCAGTGGATTAACTCTCAACTCCAGTAGGTAGCGTTCATTGTTGACCATTTTTTCTTTTCTTCATTCCCCTAAAATGACACAGTCTTACCAACAAAACAGTTAAGTGAACGGATTCAGTTCAACCTTGCCAAAATAAAGCATTTCCCTGCATGTCAAACATTATCAAAAAAAAAAAAAAAATCAAATTTTCATGCCGTGGCGCGAGTTTCATTGTTGATGACGTCAGCGTTACTCGATCATTGACAATTATATATGAGGATGTGAAAGCAACAATGGAAATATAAATATGCCAACATTCACTTTTCTGTTTTGATAAAATGTACAACTCCCGCGTAGCTTGTTTAAAGAGTTACAGTAATTTAACAAACAACATGTCGTGTTTGGAGCGTCAGTCCGACACCACTGTGCAGCAGTGGCGGATACAGCCGGCGGGCAACCGGGCATTTGCCCGGTGGGCCGTTCATGTTTGGGCCGCTCAGTTGCCCTGTCTACAAACAACAAAATGTAAATACCGCTACGCCGAGGGGGATGCTACACCACTTCAGTTTTTCAGAAATGGGGCCGAAAATTTCATTTTAGTAATGCAATAAAAAACAGGAAAACGTTGGCAGTATTAAAAAGTTAAAATACTTTTGCCCAATTGTCAGTTTCAGTTGCGAATGACAATTCACATTTACTTTATACTTATGAATGACAATTAACAATTGTTATGAATTGTATTTCATAACAACTGCAATGAAAGTGACATTTTTCAATAAATTTTTAACATAAAATGCAATCTTAAAATACAATTTAGAGCATCCAAAATACTATATTATTAAGACTATTCAAGTAAAGACCTCCGAAATGTGCGTTTCTAACACTTTTTACGAAAAAAAAAATTCAGTATCCCTCGAAGGGTTCAAATCCACAGTTAGAGACTCTTAGTTAAGACAGTTAAATTTGAAAGTGATTACATTAAAAAAAATAATAAAAACATGGATCTCAGGGCTCGCCGACAAACCTACCCTTTCTACCATTCACCTTTCCTGTTTTTTTAATAAAAAATATCATCCTGAAAATCAGAGTTCAAGTGGAGAAAAATACACAGGCCCCCGAAAAATGGTTTATCTAGGAGAAAAATTAAAATACAGCGAGAGAGATTGAAAATATTGAAATAAATAGTCACGCCAGTGTTCTAAGTGTTTGAATGTGAAACAAAACTTTATCAAGAGGTGAAGAAGATTATGAAATTAAAATAAAATGTAGAGTGGAAAAAAAGGCCTAAGATCATTAAGGTTATTTAAGATCACCAAAGCATCAGGTCAGTTCAAAAAAAAATTCTTTTTTACCTGCGGCCGCAGATGGCTTGCATTTCAAGCAAATTCAAAATTTTACTATGGAAAATTTAAGTCTAAATGGTTTTGAAAGAGAAAACTGTAGGATGGGGATTCTTTTTTAACAGTAACTAAAATAAATATATAAATAAAGATTGGGACGTAGCCAAAAGGGGGGGGAGGAGAGGGATCCAAAAGCTTATATTTTCCTTTTTTTAGTCACCACAGCTAGCCTAAAGTGCGTTTTTAAAACTTTGCTTTTTAGGAATTCTCGGAAAAACGTCCTTAGTTTAACGTTATAAAAGATCGCCCACAACAGCGTGATTGGGATTTCAGCTTCGAAAAACTTCGAGGAGAACGTTTCCGGTGCAACCTACCTTGAAACTTCCCCTCCCTATCATTGAGCAGCGTCAGAAATTAGGGTCGAAAAAACTTCGGAAATCTCTTGAACATTTTCCCATAACATCATCGAAGATTGAAGCTCAAGAAAGGCAATTTTAGACAATCTAAAAAAAAAAAGAGGAGAACCTCCGAATCTCCCTTTCCCTCAAAACAACATCATAGAAGAAGAGTTTTTGACCTATTCCCTAAAATTAAATTAAAACCTCAAATTAGATCTAGACACCAAACAATTTTTGTAACTGGCCATAATCATTTCCCTATCTACGTACTTCGTTTCTCACTTTCAGATTCTGTATCAAGTAAAAGTTCATGTCATGGTGTCATGGACTCCCAGGTACACACCCAGACCTTTATATCTTCCACTAACCTCATCTTTTCACATTGAATATAACCCCTCTCTTTTTCCTTCCGAAAATCTTCGCACAGCTTTCTTTCATCCTCATGAGAATAAATTAATACACACCCTCTTTTCATTCTTATCCAAAGAGGGTTATCTTGTTTAGGGTTCTTAAATTTAAATTATGAACTCATGTAATAAAAAATTACTGCTGCTTCTAAAATTTAATAAACTGTTTTGTTTTCAGTCCTCCCCCCTCCCCCTTACCCCGAGAACATAGTAATTCACATTGTCTATGTTTGGTTTCACAGAATTATTTTCATTTAGTGCCAATTTTTGGTTTTTATGCCATTTATCACGCAGCTTTATAATTATAATCATTCTGCATTTTTAATGTATTGTATTGTACTTCTTATTGTGTTTTGTAACATTCAAATTCGAACTGTGATAGGTAACGGGAGTCTCTAAGATGTATGTATATGCATAACAAAACCAAAGTACCGTCTACAGTTGCGTTGCTAGGATTTAGTTTCGAAAGTTTACCATCGATCTTCTCTTTTTATTAACGTTACGAAAGATATTTAAAACACCGTTTCCGAATCTACAGCATCGAAAGATTTGAAGGAAAGCTCCCGCCCCCCCCCCCTCCCTCATCATCATCAGTAAAGCACGTCAGAAATCTCGGTTTTAATGGTTCAATTTTAGAAAAAAAATAGGGAGAGCCCCTCCATTACTCCTCCTTCTAAAATCATAAGAGGTCAGTTAAAGTTTCGTTTTTGGAACTTAACTTTTGAACAACTTTCTATACCCTAGTTTTTATCAAAGAAAGCTTAGAACCCAGTTTTTAAGACTTCATTTTAAGCAAATTTTTGGTGGATGCTGCTCGAATCTCTCCTTTCACTAACATCGCTCAAAATCTTCTAAAACAGCGTTTTCAGAGCTAAGATTTTGAAAATTTCCTGGACGCCATCTTCCTAACATAATTAAGAATAATATAAAAATCCAATTTTAGAGTTTCACTTCTGAAAAATTGCCAGAGAACTGCCTTTGAACTTCCGCTCTCCCTACATCACCAGAGATCATCTAAAATTGCGTTTTTAAGACTACAATTTAAAAAAATTTCCGGGGGAGAAACCCCCGGACCCCTTATTTCTGTTCGAATGTTAAACTTAAAAATTAGATTTATATTGCTATTATTTAATGTAATGACTCCCATAAGCAAGAAAATAAATCGACTCTCTTCCTCTCTGTGTATTGCTGCATGTGTTTGAGAAAATTCAGGGGGCAACCCGCCTCCCTTATAACCTTTCTATTCTAACAAAAGTTATGTTAGAAGTTATTATTACGGAAATAATCAATGAAGCTCCAATCATTTAAAAATATTTAAATAGTTTATTCCCCCCCCCCCTTATTTCTACAAACCAAGATTTAGCTTATCTTGTATCAATTGTTCACCATTAAAACACAGAAAGGATCCGTTCCGTTGATTTTTTTTTTTGAAAAAGTATTTAATTTTTAAGAATGATTTCTTCATATTTATGGGATATCGTTTCCCAATTGTTTGGTAAAAATTATTATTTTAAGAGCTATGGGGCCGCGACATCCTTTATGCCAGGGCCGATTTCTTGAACCAATCCGCCACTGCTGTGCAGTTGAGCTCTGAACGGTAAAATGTTTGTGAGAAACGATTCCATTCTATTTTCACATAAAGCATTGTTTTTTGCTCTAATAAGAGATAAGTCCACTTATTTAAGAATTTGTTTTGCTTATTACCCAGATCATCCGGAATTTTCATTTATCCGGATTGCCTATGGTCTGGATAAGCGGGGGTCGTACTCTATTCGGCAATTACAGATTCTTTAATTCAATTTTAACGCCTCAGGTACTTCCTGCTCATTTACATCATTTTGGAATTATCCTCGGTAAATGTAACAATTGGGAATAATTCCGCCCTTCTTTAACATGATATCCAAAGGCAAGGCCGGATTTTCCTCCCCCCACTCAAGGAAAACCGAAATCTGCCGCCCTTCTTCCCCTCCGAGCCTCAACTAATTTATTATTACGCTCATAAATTGCTTTAATTTTCATGAGATGAATAAAAATTATATATATTATAATTTTACATTATCACTTTCTTCATCAAGGACTAGGGAAAAGCCTGTTCCGGTTTCTTGGTCTAACCATCGTTTCATGCTGGCGTGGGAAAGTAAAAGGCTCTACAATTTTTTTAACACTTATTTTTATTTATCTGTTCAATAATTTATTTATTTAATTTCGCATTTTTGTCACATATTGTACAAGCTTGCTTAGTTGCAAAATAAAGCATGAAAAACGTCAAATTCTAACGTTTTCCTATTGTTACTATGGAACCTAAAACGCGTTTCTTCAAATATCTCAAAAACTCTTTTCT
>NC_072734.1:50924442-51018426 GCF_026930045.1 Uloborus diversus | reverse complement strand
TCAAGAGTTTGCCAGAGTCATTTTAAACTCCTTATTCATTTATTGATGCTTCATAGATTTAATATGTTGATATTTACATGAAGATAATTTATTTAAGAAAGTCTTATATTGAAGTAAAATCCTTCATTTAAGCTACTCACTCTTAACTTAGCAAACCAATGCATGAATCCCTATGATCATACATTGTGCGCCATATAAACCTTCTATTTCAGAGAGGGTGCTATTTAAGTTGTGGTTTTAACAGAGTAGGGGAAGTAGTGTCCATGGATAGAAGTTTATGTGCAAAAAACAGAAGTAGCAATGGCATGGCGCGGTGAACATCGTCCTGTAATGTAGAGGAACACATCTGAATGATGTTTTTTCGCTTTTTACTTGGCAGGAATTGTGCTTTCGGCTCCAGTTTGATAGACACGATCCTGTTTCAGATAGAAACAAAAAAAATCATCACTCATTAGAGCCACATGTACTGCACTGAAAACAAAATTACCTGTACGATCTCAGAACCGTTACAGCGCGGAAAAAATGCTATGCATCATGTGAGATTGTCAATTCAAGAATCTCCAATTTGTTTAGCACATAAAAATGCAGCTGGTATAAACATGCAGCTGGTATAGAAATACAGCTGGCATAAACTTGCTTCTACCTAGTGGATTTCAAATAAAATTTGAGGAAAAATCCTGCACAGCGATCTTTACAACGTAAAGGTATTTTTCTAGCCAAAAATCATATCAACAAGTTGGAAATGAAAGCAGAAGTCTTACTGAATAGCAAAAACAAATAAACAAATAAATAAATATACACTTTCTCAACACATGGCGAATCTCACCGCACTATGTTGTTGCTGCTATAAATAGCACGCATAATTACATCCTTCGATAGCACTCCCATTACCATATCCCTACCACAACTCAAACGGAGCCCTCGTCAAATATGGGAGGTTGATAAGCCGTAATTTGTAATGCAAATTTATATGTGAGACCATTCAAAGCACAATCATTTAAATAGTTCTAAATAGAGTTGTTTGAAATAATTATTCAACAAACAACATCCCTATTAATCAACTACTACTTGTAATCACCAATTTGCGAAAATATCTATTCGACTTTTCACCTTTTATAGTCAAAATTAAGGGTTATTCTTTTAATAACCATACTTCTTGAAATATTATCCTTCATGATGAATCTGAGAAACATGTTTCAAGTATTTTCATGACACAGATTATTCTTGTAAAATAAACCTAAACCTTCCGGTCCATATGCAAATTTATATTACGATTCAGGAAATAAACATTTTCTTAGTTCAGCTTCCACTTAATCGCTTAAATTAATTTTCCCTTGAGCTTTAAAACTATTCGGCGATTGTCTCGTTTAATTGCCAAATATCACTCATACTATTTGATGTTTCTAAACTTATGTTTGAAATTAGTTAAGGACAATAATTCATACAATCTTTAATAAGAAAGTGCTTGAAAAAATGGTTTTATTATTATTAAATGACTGTCTTGTTTGAATGAAAATTTGCATTTACTCTATTCGACATTTCACCTTTTTGCATTCAAAACTATCGGTTATTACCTGGAACAGTACACTCTCTGAAAGACTATCAGTTTTTATAAATTTGAAAAAAAAAGTCAAATCTTTTCATGTCACAGAGAACTTCCTGCAGTTAATGAATTCAGGATTAAGTTCGTTATACACATTTATAGGAAGACTTAGTGATTACTCATTTACTCACATTAACTCTCTATCTATTCGCTGAAACTAATTCTCCATTGAACTCCAACACTATTCAATAGCTGTCTCATTTAATTGCTAAATACTAATTGATCTTTCCAAATTTGCATTCAAATACATCATTTAAATAGCTTAACAAGCATACCTCATGTAAACGTTTCGCTTGCAGTAAAGTTGTGAAGAAAAAAAAATATTTTATTACTTAGCTACTTCTCAAGTCACTCTATTGATTTTTCCGAAAGTAATGTCAATAAATAAATTCACCTTTCCTTGTTGCTCTGGAAGTAATAAATAAATCACTCCTTTGCAAAGCAAAAATATCCCCAAAGAAATAAAACTTTACCTAGAAAATAGGAACGCGCTTCCTTGAAAAAGTTATTTGACTGAGGATGAAAGAGTGTCTTGAAAGCATCGTCTTGAAATATTTATGTCTTTCATCTCAGACTAATTCATTCACTTTGATATTAGTAAAGGATTTTGTGCCTGAAATGTAAATAAATTTGTAATGCGTATTTTTTTTACTATATGAAGAGTTTTGTAAAGATAGGTACACATCGGAAATTAAGTAATGCACTTCTAAAGGCTGTCTTCTGTGCATGAAATGTTACTTTCTATATTTTTCTTGTGATATTCTCAGAAAATTAACAGAACCAATTTATAATTAACGCTTCAATACACGCATCATGTTCGCGAAAGACACGGAGTCTTTCAAACTCTTTTTTTTTTTAATATTTTCATATTTCACTATCATATTGCTTGTTTCATAGAAATGTTAAGTAACAGTCGGTGTACTTTCTTGTCTGCAAAACTTGCAATATTTTTAAACTAATTTATCATCAATTTACAAAATATCAGTCAAAATCTGAGGACGGGGGAATCGTAGAATTGTATAACTTATAATTGATAAATTTATAATAAATAATAACTATGTCGTCTTTTTGTTACTAGTGTGGAAAACGGACAGAATTATTGTATAATTCATGTTTTCATGCCCCATCCATATTTGCGGAATGCATACACACAAAACTTCTTAAAACTTTTCTGGAAATTTCAAGCTTCACTTCGAAATTGCTTCTTCACTAAACTTTTAATTGTCTTGGATTACTACTAAAGAGGAGTTTTGTCTACTTTTTAGCCGTAAAACATACCAATTATTTACGTAAAATTAGTTACCGTAAAATGGGTAAAACCGAAAAAATTTTCAGCTTTGACTATAAAAATCAGTAATAAAAGATTTTTTAGAGTTGGGTTTGAATTTTGATAGGTTAACACGTTTTGAGGCGTGCTGATTTCTTTTCAACAAAAGTCTGTCTGTCTGTATGTGCGTGACCTTTTTTTTCTTTTGAGGTTGCTCTAGAGCGAAATGTACAGCATGAAATCGAACGAAATTCGATTCACAGATGCACCCCTAAGCAAATGTTTGCCCAAAAACATCTTTAAGTGCCCTAAAGCAATTAATTTGTAGCACCAATTCCTCTTACAGGGGAAGGGGGTGAAGCAATCGAACGTTTTCTTTGTTATCAGGGAAGTAACGATTTTTTTTTAATCCTTACTTCTGACTACTATATCTCAAGACATAAAATAAGGATTCAGACCAAAGATTGGCCCCCTAAGTAAACCTCAGAAGGTAACAAAGTTGTTTGCATTTAGCGCCAACAAGAGTGTGCCATCGAACGTTCTTTTACGTCAATGGGACTTCTATGAATCCATGAGTAACGCTACGATTCGTATGAAATTTGGAATAAAAGTGAACCTGTGCAGAAACAGGTGTTGATTCAACAACTGTTTGTTTTTGTCACCGTTTGCGCGAGTAAAAAAAAGGTCAATGCAGCAATGTAAAAGGTAAATCACATTTAAATGTTTTCAAATACATTTACCTGAATAAGAGTTTAGAGCTAGAAATGTAACAAAATGGCAAAAAAATAAAAATAAAAAAATCACGAATTTCGTTAATTCCAGTTTTAACTACGTAGGGCCTTACTTACAGGAGAGATTAATTAATAGCCGAATCAGCATTATTTCGCGATTTTAAGGGTAAAAACGTACAAAAAAAATTATAAAGGCTAATAATAAAGGTATCAATTGAAAGAATATATATATTTTTTTTTTTGCTCGTGGCGTATTTAGTTTGGTACTTTCAAGTTATATAGAACTCGTGCTATGACATTTCTTAACATTTTTTTTTTTAATTCTAAGCCTTTCTATCAGTTTAATTATTTTAGACGATCGGAGAAATTCGAGAAATCTCAATGATTTAAAATGTTATCTTCTGTTGTTAACAGATAAGATATTAAAATTTAGTGCATAAGAATGGATTTCGGGTAAGGATTTTCATTTTTCCTCAGAATTTGCTATTGCGTCCAAATAATTATTATATGCAGGGACCGGAGAAACGTCTATGATTTAAAAAAATATTTCCGTTGCCATTCTTTTTGGAAAAAAATGTATGCTTGTCATTAAGTTACGCAAGGTTTTTAAAATTGTTTTCAAGTTCTTAGTTCATCTTTCGCCAACAGCAAAACTTAGTAATTAGCGAATTTTTAAGAGAGTCATGAATTCATAAAAAAATATGCTGAAGAAAGTTTTGTAATGGCCAAAATGTAATAGTTTTTCTTGTAAGGTGTTAAATGCTGCGCCTGTTCACACCTTTTTTTGTCCACAAATTTATCATTTATTCAGAGAAAAATCATTCATATAAAGAAACGTTTTGTACCAATCTATTCGAACACTTTATTAAAACTCATGAAACAAAAGATGTGAATAATCCCCGCAATCCTTCCATTCAAAAATGGTGCGTATTCTGCTTTTTCAAAGAAACAAAGAACATTCTGGAACACCTTCTCTTCGAAATCTAAAACATTCATTTACTCAAAGCATTTATTCTTACTACATATTTTCCGTCCATTTCACTTGATGAATCATCACAACCATTTCTTTTATAGTTCTTTTTCTGCCCTAACGGTCCCATTTCTCACATCTTAGCTTTCAGAAGCCGTTCCTTTCTAAAAGTGCTAACAACCTTGATTCCAGCGCCATCTATTCTCCATGACATTCTTGTCCTATCCTATTGAATTCCTTCTCTCGATGGTTTGCTATAGAACATTTCTCACTTATTGGCTTAGCCCTATTCATTGGAATTGGAATTCTTGAAATGAATCTATGCATTGCAAATGCAAACGTTTTTTGTATGATACCGATTTGTCTTGACGGAAACCCTATTTTAGTTTGCTAAAATTAAACATTAAATATTGAATTAAGTATGTATCGTCACATATTTCCTCTCCCCATTCTCCCGAATTGTGCGCAATGAGACGAAATTCTGAAATAATTTCTTCAAAAATAATTTTATGCATAGTTTTTATACAGCTAAAAAAATCATTTGCCATTTTAATAAAATAGAGATTTATCGTGCTGATTTATTTTTACTTTATTTTGTAACCCTTTCAATACACGCATATTTTTTTAATCGATATTTGGGAGAAATAACTGTGATTTTTATCGGTTATTATTGCATTATCAGGGGCTTATTTTATTAAAGGGAAAAGGGGAACATTTAGAAATAATCCTAAAATTAAGTTTTTACGCAAGTTCCTTTTTCTTTCCATCAAATGAAGGAATTAAAAGGGAAAACGTGTGTTGTAAATACATTCCATGAAAATATTTATCACTGTCAACAAATATAATGAACATATTACTTAAGCTACTTCTAACTTGTTACTCTGCATATACCTTTAGGCGAAATTTGGAAACGAAAAACTACTGTGGTCATTAAAAGTTACCTTGACTGCTGATGATTGTGATTTTTTTATTAGTATAACGAGAAGAAAATTATTCCCAAAAACAATTCGAAATGTTCGAAAGCTTCCATTTTTCAACATCATGTGCGTTGTTAAACCCTGCTTTACCTGGAAAATCATTACTATTTTCTCACATTTTATTAACAGTTTGCCTTATTAAGGAAATGTTTGTTTAGATTAAATTTCGAATAGTTCAGACATGAGATTCAACCTCAAATTCCATCCAGAGGGAAAGTTTTAAAACAACCCATTAAGGGAAAAATAACCATATTAAACGTAACATCTTTACGAAAAATATGCGACGGTACTTCAGTCTCCTTTTAACACAAGACACTATGGAATTGAAACCTTCATTACACCGGGGATAAGTTTGGGATAAGACTTTTTCAGTGACATATAACTCTGCTACCTAGCAATGGGGCAGGCGTGCGACGGTTGTCCACCCGCATTCTGCATATTCCACAAAACATCTCAAGCATAAGTTTTACTGTAAGCTGTTTGATCACCTGCTCCTATTATTTACTCCCGTTATTGTCCCCATCGGCTTCCACATGTTCTTGCCCCGCATACGAATACTCCTAAAGACTTTCCTCGCCTTTATCACAGTCCAGACAACTGTGATAAATTGACTTCATTTTCTTCTATTATAATGGACTAAAAACACTTATAGTATGACAAGTGTCGCAATTACGGAGGCTCTTCTGCAGTGAAGTAGCTGAAATACTGCAGTCACTTTTGCAATTAAACTTGTCTCTAAATAACTTTTGTTTCATTTTTATGAGCAGGAAATTTGTATCATACATTTGTTTGAAAATATTTAGTTTTAATATAACTCAGTGGTATATAAGCAAAAATAGTAATCTAACGCATTTTTTTCTTATTTTTTTTTCTCTTTTTAGGTTTTATTGTTATGCATTTCGACTCACGAAAATGAACTCAAAGGAAGAATTTTCTGACATCGGCAAAGCATAGATATTTTCTGACGATGGCTTGGCCCTTGAAAAGTGTACTTCTGGTGGCAATTGTTATGAGGCATGTCGGCATACTTAGTGGGAAAGGAAGCGTTTTCAGAGCCAATGAACAATACAGCTCAAATGAATATGAGGGTAAAAAAGTGGTACGGTTCGGAGCCATCCTGCCCAAAACATCTCTCATCACAGTTTCGAGGCAGTATAACAAGAAAATTACCGACTCTGTGGATGCATTAACAAAAGGTAACCTCAAAACACGGAAAAGGGGTTGGGGTGAAATCCCTGTTTTATATATTTATTTTTTTTATAACACTGTAATAACATATTTACCTAACTTAACAACTGAAAGTGGAAATAGCTATTGCAGAAAAAATTTGGTTGTCAATTTCCATAGCTATATTCAGTATACTCTAAAAACAATAATTTTAAAAGTGATGAAAAAGTACCGTATTACCCCGCATTAGCTGGCATGCCGCTAAATTCGGGGTTCACCAGGTTTTATTAACACTTTCCTGGTCCTTTCTGGAATGCTGGAAAAATTGAGGTTAGGAAAAAAAGTAATATTATAAAAAATATATGTTCAGCTCAGTTGGGAAATTGGCGATCTTCATCTGCTGATGTCTTTTTTTTTCTTTTTGTTTCCAATATGACAGCGCTAAAAATGTTTTTAATTTTCATACGTAAAAAACGAGTAGGGAAATAGATATTTGCATAGGAATATCACAAAGCAACATGGTATCCAAAATAAAATTATTCAAGCCAAGAATTTGACGACTACGCAATTTTTCAATTATCGAACTATCCTCATTCAAACTATTCATCCATTTATTTTTGAGAATAACATACAAAAAGCAAAATTGGAATAAATTATTACTGTTTGGAATCGTAAGTGCATGAAAAATCGTATGTTCCCAGATGTGCTGTAAACGAATGAATAAGAGTAGAGATAAAAATGTTGGAAATAGGGAAATATATAAAGTTTTCTCAAATATTCAGTTATGAATATGGTCGGGATTCGACCACTGGGCGAAAACTAGTCATACAATGAATAAAAAAAAAGTACCACACGAAACTTTTGATTAACTTCCTCGCATTTTTCAAGCATAAGAAGATGAGAAAATTATGTGAGTACAGTAACTTACCATGTAATAACATAATATAATTTTTCAAAATCAAATAAACTAAATAAACTATCACAGCAATAAACTAAAAAAATGATCTTATAGTAAAAAAGCATACACTTGCAGTAGCAAAGTATTTTGCTCGTTAAATTCTTAGAGCAGGAATTAGTAAATGGAGGGAGCTAGTTCAATCATTGGCTTAGCAAAAGTTTGGGCAAAGGTCTCAAGTCACGTGATTTAACAACGACGAATGGTAGACTCGTTTTGCGTGAAACTAGCGAAGGAAAGATGGTTTCTTACAATGCTTTTCTTTAAAATCTATCACGTGTGACTTGGGGTCTTTCCTTCCACCAATGAAGTCTTCTATCCCTCCATTTTATCTCTTCTCAATGGTGAAATTGGACACCATAATTTTTTTTAGCCGTTCATTATAACATATTGTTGACCTTTGGAGGAATATTCCACTTTTGGTTGTTTTGTGTTTTGCTGTAAAATATATAAAGAAAAGCATAATATTCTATTACATACATGAACAAGATGTCTCCAATTAATATTCTATTAGATATTAAAAGAAATAAGCTGTAGTAAGCTACTTTTAAAAAGAAATTAAAGGGAAGAAAGCTATTTTTTGTGTTATTTTGAAACTAAAGGATTTCTATAACAAACATCGCGTTGCAAAGTTTACCACTTCCGAAGTCGCTTTTTTGAAGATTCTTCTTGATGTATGGGATTATATATGTGCATTGGAGTATGAAAAATATACCATATGAAAAATACATGGAGTAGAAAAAATATTTTCGAATCACTGTTAGTTCGGAATGATTTCGTTTGGTAAAGACTTTAAAAAAAAATTTTTTAAGTCAAATTAGATTATAGGTCGCACAACGAATCTGAAAATTTTAAAAAGAAATGACCAAAGTTTTTTTTTTTTTTTTTTTTTTTTTTAAACCAGTAGAACAAATGAACAAATAATGAGGTACAATGAGTACAACTACACAAGAAAAGTAACTATAGCATTAGTTACTTTTCTTTTAATCCTCCACCCCCCACCCCCAGAGTGATAACACTCCCTTTAATTGTTGTAAAGCATCTCCTTCAATACGATTATAACTCCTATAAAAATTTCAGTCTGCGCAGCGTAGTCTGTGCCAAAAAGACTACGCTACGAACTGACAACTGCTGAAACATTACTAGCTGAAACATCATTTCAGTAACGTAGTATATGCCGTAAATCCTCTTTGTAGGCATACCTGATATAGCAAGAATTCTGAAGACTATTTTTATGTTTAAGAAATAGTGAAAAAAAATCCACTTTGTTTTAACCCTTAACTTTTAATACTTAGTTTGGTACATGAGAAGGTAACATTTTTGAGTCTCTATAGAGAAGAAAAGTTGCGATTACTGATTACTAAATTGATAAAAAAAAATAAATAAAATTATATAAGGCCTTCAGATGACGTAACGTACTTGAACATTTTCAGAAAATGTACAACTCCAACTTTTTCTGATTTTTTTAACCCCAAGTTTTTGCTGAAGTGGGTTTTTTTTCTTCCCTTTTTTATAATGCTGCACACAAAACTTTGCAAGCTACGTAAGGAAAAGAATATATTACAGGATTTAGTTCGGAGCAATATTGAGAGCTTAACTAGCAGTTACGCAAAACTTTCATTCTTTAATAATCAAGAGCCTCGTTCAGACGATTTTCGCTTGAAAGTAAGACATTAGTTTTTCAATGCATCATGGTTTTTATGGTTAATACGTATGTTAAACAAGTTCGGAATCATCAAGGGCCTCTTAACCAAGTTCTTCTGCAAAATTATAATTCATACTAATGACACATTCGATACTGTTATTGTTTATAACAGTTGATAAAATGTTGGTTAAAATTTAAGAAACTTTGTTTAAAACACATTTTTTGTTAATATTTAGGCGTTTGCGGAATTAAAAGGTTATTTTTAAAAAGATGAATTAAGTATTTTCCTTGTAAAGAAGAATCCGTTGCAACAATTTTGTCCTGTTGCATTTAAAGAAGAGAAACAAACACCTACTACGAATGGTAGCAAGGGTGTTGTGATCCTTTCGGGCAAACCTTGTAAATCACGTGGCGTGGGAGATGAAAGTACAATCGATGTAATCTTCTTTACAAATAATAAAGCTGAAAGTCTGGATCTCTGTCTGTATATTTGGATGTGTATGACGCGCATAGCGCCTAGACCGTTCGACCTATTTTTATGAAATTTGGCACACAATAATTCATTTTATAGGGCTGTGCACCTAAAAGCGATTTTTCGAAAATTCGATTTTGTTATTTTTTCTATTCCAATTTTAAGAACATTTTACAGAGCAAATTATCATAAAGTGGAATGTGGGCGAGCAAATTAATTGGACAAAAATTCCTCATCCATTATTTGTAAATATACAAGTTAACCAAATGATCTTTTAATTTTTTATTGCGGGGAAAACCGTGCGGGTACCGTTTTTTCTAACAAAAAAATATAAAAGAATCTTTAAAATGAATTTTAAAATGTTTTTTTTTCTGTTTTCTTTTTTCTTCTTCAACTTTTCAAAAAGTAAAGCTGTTCCTTCTCACACCCATATCTTCAAATTTAATGTCATAAAGCATCACTACGATGAGATGTTATTTTCCTCTCCTGCAGGTAGGAACGCAAGATTCAATTTCTCAAAGTACGGGATGAGTCTGAAGCCTTTGATCGTTCCACTGCCACTGGATCCCAGCCCAACTGTCGTGCTCAATGCCCTCTGCAATGAAATGCTCCCTGAAGACGTTATTGCCATTTTATACCTGACGAATGCCGAAGTTTATGGAAGCAACGCCGCATCCGCTCAATATCTTCTGCAATTGACTGGGTACTTGGGAATACCGGTTATAGCCTGGAATGCAGACAATATTGGCCTTGAAAAGGTGAGTTTAGTTGTTTTTTACCTGTCTTTGGCAGCCCTTGCTTATCATATTTAATATCAATAAGTTGTGGCGACGCTTCACTTCATGAGTTTATACAATTGGAGAATATACTTGCATGTTCTGTTCTTGTTTTTTGGAATTTTCAAGCAAGTTAAATAAACAATTTTGAGCTTTATTTAAAACTTTTCTTGTGATATTTCTTTATTTTTTGTACAGTATGTTTCCTAGTTTTACTCCAAGATAAGGGACACACCTGGGAAAATTTTGCAATCGTCAGAGTTCAATAGTGATATTTTTCATAAGTAGTCATTTTTTTTTCGATTGACAGCCTTTAAAAAAAAAAAAAAAAAAAAAAAAAAAAAAAAAAAAAAAAAAAAAAAAAAAAACTCTCAAAATGCAAAACAAGTTGTTTTGTTGACTAGTTAAGTTTCTGTTGTGCTAAATACGTTAATTAATGATGAGTAACACATTTATTTTTTAATGAACTTGATCATAAAATCTGCCTCTTGAATAACGTAGAAAAATACCAACCACGTAACGTCTTTTGAACACTTTAAAGTCACTATTTTGGTTTCTGAGGGCAAACTGACAGATGAATTTTCAATCCCCTTTTTTTCTTTAATTTAGTCCCCGCTTTATAGTGGCGACCGTGAATTATGCCCTTTACTACCATAATATTATCAATTTTGGTTTTCTACGTGTAAACACATACTTTGTTTACTCTTTGTGTTCTAAAAAGCGAGGAATATTCAAGCGAAGGCAAAAGACAACCACAAAGTAAAATTAATGAATCTCGTAATAAAAAAATGCTCCGATTCCGTTATACACTGCTACATATACTTTTAATTTTATGTATAAATATTCCTAGCAAAACGTTACCAAATGTTTACCAAAAAAAAAAAAAAAAGTGAACATATTTTGGTTCTTATTCAAAATTAGAAAATTTTACCGCACGCTTAATGAGAGGGAGGAGGGAAACGAGGTAAGGTATAAGAAATTTGTCACGAAGTTAGAAATGTTGTGTTGGTGTCGGTTTTAATGAGTTTAAAAGAAAAAATGTATTTTAAGCAATTTTAAGCAAGTATGCTGGTAAAAGTATATTTCAGTATCATTTTTCAAACCTTGCAAGACCTTTGCAAACCTTTTTGCAAACCTTTTTTCATGCGTCTTTCTGTGTATTTTCTTTCTATGGCATATAATTTTGGTTTATATTTTTCTTTTTCGCAGCATTGTATTATGTCGTTAAATATTCAGTAACGTTATCTATGATTCATTATTTATTCTAAAAATTTAAACCACCTTTACGATCGAGAAATCACTTTTTTCTTTTATTCACGTGAATATTCTTATTTTAGCATCAAACGTAACTGCTAACGATTTCAAAATAATAAAATCATACTTAGTAAAAAGCTAGTTAACTTAATAAAGTAGTTAAAACAGTTGTTTCCGTCAACGTTAGTAAAAACTGTTAACCATAGGTTTTACAAAATAGCTTTTTTTATTTTGCTTTAATCCTATAACTATAATCAAAACTTCATATTAGTCATATTTCAGTATAGCATGTTGAATTTCTATATAGATAAGTAAAAATAAACTTACTGGAGCTCTTTGATTAATTATTTACTTGTTACTACTTTCATCAAAGATTTTGAATGCGTGTTTTATAGTTGCCATGTAAAGTTGTGGAAAACATGTTTTGTGGTTTAAAATTGTCATTTCGAATTTATATTAAAAAAATATATTGTAAATATTACTGTATTTTTTTACCCAAATAAAATAAATTTGGCATTTTGGTTACCCACAATTTTTCGTTGGCAATATTTCAGTTCCAGTAGTAACAAAATAGCGAAATTCTCAACAGGAAACAAAAAACACGCATTTGCATACAGGCAAGACGGTTTACTAGAATATCTGTTAAAAGAATGTTAGTTAATACAAATAACCGATCCGATTCTTTTTTTTTTTTTCATTTTACATAGAACGCTGATAAAATATATTCTGATAACATTCTGATCGCGCTGCATAAACCTTCTTCATTATTTAAATTATACATATTTTACTATATCTATACTGTTAATGTTAAATGCCATAATAGTGCTGTAGTGTACATACTGTAAATACCATACTGCTTTATTTTAAGTTTCTCTCCCCCATTAATCATTGATTTTGTGCTAAATTACAAAATTTTATGTCAAATAATAACGCTTTTCTACAATACAGATAAAGTCGGTTCTTTATAAAAGATACTGCAATATATAGTTAATAAATGGTTTGAAACAATGTGAGAGGTGTTTACAAACGTCTGAAACAATTGGGTATGTTTATGAAAAATTATTAAACATACCTTGTTCCAAAACGCGAAATTCTGACTTACGCGAGGTGTCTTGGAACGCATCTCTCGCGTAAGTCGGAACTCGACTGTATACCGCTTATTGGAATGATTTTTCGCGGAAAATTGGCTGTTCTATTAAGCGGACTCGACTGTTTTTGTGTTCTTAACACTACCCCATAATTTACTATTCAACCCGAAGGTACTCAATTCACCGCTTCAGTTACAGTATGAGATGATTTTTTTTTTAAATCTTACGTGAGCACTATGCCATTTGTCAATGGTGAAGTGCAAACTACATGAAACGAAAGCAATTGTACGATAGTTTTACAGAGTGAAGAAAACAAACCGAAGGAAAGAAAAAAAAAAAACGAAACGAAACAATGGCAGAAAAACTTAAACATGCTTTGTGAACAGCTAAATATTGTTATAAATGCTCGACATAAGTTAATAACATCTCAAAAATTGCATTTCCGTATGGTTAAGCGCTTTGAAACAAGTTTCAAAGATGTTTTTTTTATTTTAATTCTCTGTTTTTTTTTTTTTTTCTTTTTTTATAGAACTTTGGTTTGCTAACCAAATCAGTTTAAATCCGGGCACTGCAAAAACAATAAATATCATAGAAGTAGTAGTAATGCATTTCTAGCCTAAGTATTTACTTATAAAGAAAAAAATGATTTATTTCCTTAAAAGTGAAATTGCTTTTAGCATTATTATATGAATAATTTTTATAAACTTCTTAAAGAAATATTTATAAACACAACACATGAATATTAATCTAGCAGTTCACGACCCCAAATCTTTAAAAAAGAAGACAGTGATACAAAACACTTGTTTTCTAAAATTTCGCATCTTATAAGTACTCCACTCAAAAGGAAATTTCAATTAGAGGTCAAAGCATTTTTTGTACAATTCTGGTATGGAATTTAAAACAAGGTCCAGTTGACAATAAAAATCTGGTTTAACATTTAAACCTCTTGGAACAATCAATGCAGAGCGATTAATGAATTTCTCATGTCAATCACTAGCAACACTCCATTTCCGAAAGATATACCACATGCTCCCACCTCATAGATTTAATAATATTAGATGAGCTGTCGTATTCCCATCACAGTGTCTGTGTTAATTTAATTGGTTTTCCAACCGGGGATCGATTTTGGGAAAATTATTTTAATTAATAAATGTTCCGAGGTGTATAAATTAGATTTCCTGTTTATACAGTTTGCAGAGTGATTTCATTAATTACAGAAACTATGCTGAACTCACTTGTATTACCATGTTTTGCATATTTTATTATAATAGTAGTGTTTTCAGATAAAAAGTAATAATTTTCAAATTTGTTTTATAAGTGAAAAAGAAACATGAAGAGAGAAAGTGTATATGAATCCCTGGTAGGCAAATAACAGTGGCTGCAGCTTTTGTTTTTAATATTCTTCCCCCCCCCCCGTGCATTTTTATCATCTATTTTACTTCAGTTGTTTTTACAAACATGCTTAGCTGGCTTCGTTTCTGTTTTTTCAGTGACCTAACTTTAAATTTTGATACTTGCTTAATGTTTGTAGGAAACTAAAAACCCGTTTGTTGAAATTTCTGTAAAACTCATCTTACTTTCTCACTGCAGTATAATGATCTCAATTTAAAATTTTTTTTAGCATTATAATGCTCTAATTTAAGTTTATCTAGAATTATCTTGCATATATTGGGGGGGGGGGGGGGTAATCTAAATAAACTTGGATATCCTTTCAATCGTAGGAGAAATCAAGACGTATACTTGAGTTCGGACGTATCCTAAGGTACACATCTTTTTCTTAGGAATACAGGATTTTCTCCGTTCCATATTTTTTGGAGCGATCCTACATTTTCATTTTTTTATTAGAAAAGGAGCAAATAATGTTCACTGATGCAATTCGATGAGTACGGTGCACGTCTGTTAGTGTCACAATACGTGATTTAACGCTTCGTTTTGCAAAGCAATTTCAAAAGTATACGACATGAGATTACGTTGATATTTTCTAAGAAAGTAATATATCTATGTAATAGTAAGAGAAATGGGAATTTGAGACCACGAGCTTTTAAATCCGTAGCCACTCAGAGCGCCAAAAACCGGACCAACTTTTGACGCAGTATAAACAGACAAAAATGTAATTCATATGGTACAAAATTGCACAATTTTCAGAGAAACACATGCATCGTCAAAATGTGTACCTATATATTTTTTGCTTCGTATACTTCCTTCATCGCCAAAAAACAATCATTAAAAATTAATCTATTGCTATCCGTTAATGTCTTAGTTACGAAGATTTGAGAGATTTGATATCGCAGTAAAAGACAATGAATAATATTTAAGCAAATTAAATAATAGATTTTTATTTTGAAAGTGTATTAAAAAAATGAGTCAGAGATTTTCTCAAAATTCATTACCAAAGATATTTTTTTAAAGAAAGTTGTCTTGATTTTTGAATAAAAATATTTACAACAGATTGAATCGTGCAACAAACCATGCAAATTGCCTGTTAGAGATACCAACAAGCAATTTAGATTACATAGATTCTGATCGAGGATAGTCTTCAATATTCAGATAAAAATACAATAGTCCAATCAAGTTTATTAAATTTGACAATATCGCACGAATAAATACGGATTTATCTGTACAATAATGGGAAACATAGTTTATTACTGCTTAGTGCTTTGAAAGTATCTTCTTTCTAATTTTTATGTCCAGCTATGAAAACAATTGCAGCACTGAAAGAAAATATTATTTTCTAATTTCACTTTTCTGTTTATTCGTTACATTACATTACATAAAGAGTAAACTATAACAAATTTTAGACCCCATATACTACCCTTTTTTAAAACAGAAAGCCAAATGATGTGAAATAATTTATCAAATTTGCTGCTCATTGTGTTAAAAATATTATAATCCGTGGATATTACAATATATTTATGATTCAGTGTTTGTTTAAAGATTTTACTTGACGAATAAAAGCATGTATTTTTTTCATTACATGCTTACCGTTGCTGTATTTGCAGAATCAGGTATAGTATTTTTCACGTATTCAATGATCAGCAATTATGTTCATAAAGTAAAATAATATTTTTTTAACGTCATTTTCCGTGAAAGAACTATTGACAAATATTATACAAATTGTGTTTTTCAATAAATTTACTATAAACAATTTGTAAAAATTGAGTATGATATGTAGTGAAATTACTGAATTTCCAATTGAACACATTTTTTTTTTCGTGAGATAATGTGATATAAAAGTGATATAAGAGCCAATTACTGGAGAAAATGTTTCGGATTTTCGAGGGTTCACGAAATGATTTTTAAAATTATATGTAACTAAAATGCAAGCAATAGTAAATAATGTTTACAAATTACACTTTTAATATTATTATATCTTATAACATTGCATTAAGAGCCTTTAACAAAGTTCCATAACTTAAATCACACTAAGTTTCTTAAGTTGTCTTGAGCGTAATTTTCTACCTTATTTCTTATTTACCCAACATTTTAACTTCAGCCACATGGACAACACGCGACCAATCAAAAGCTCTTTTCTTTATGATAAAAAAAAAATACTTACTTAAAAATAAACGCTTTAAGTTACGTCAAGATTTTCTTCTAATTATCAATCTAGCTTGTTGATTAGTCATAATATGTAACTAATAATGAATTTTAACGAAATAAATACTAAATTATAATAAAAAATATTTTATCATTGAGCCTCTTTAAGGCACCAAATGCAGATTTTTTTAAAGTCAACGATATATAGTAGACATAAAAGAATTCCAATGCAGGGGATAATACAAGTTATATTATTGAAAAAAAAATTACGTAATAGATGTAACTAAAAAATCAATAGCATCATTCGATGCATACGACTTCGCTTAAATTGATGCAGAAATTTTCCTTATTCTTCTTGCATGGAAGATACTTATTTACGTATATTTTTGCACAATATTTTCTCGGAGTTTTAATCGATAGCTTTTAATTGTTACATATTCGAATATACGGAATCATTATGTATAATAATATGAAGTATCAATGTTATATAAAATTGTTTGTATGTCAAAAATACGGGTGTGACCCAGCAGTGTAAATCTGCAGGCACATTTTGAGCATGTTTTGATTTTTTTTGAACGCGGACACGTGTCCCTTTTATAGAACAATTATGAAGCACACTTTTTGGAACATAGCTCAAAATACTTCTGTGACCTTTTCTCAGAACACTTACTTGGTTCCAGGCACTTTTAAAACCTTTTTGGAAGGCATTTTAAAACAATTTTCGAACAGTGATATATGTCCCTATGAACACGTTTCCGCACTTATGTAATACTCCTTTGATTCTACCAGTAGTTATTGCTGGTAGTTTTACAGAAATTTCGCTGTGTAACCGAAGGTGATCAAGGAAGGCCATCCTTTTTGGAAGCATTCGAGGGACCACCTAACAGCTATTCATTGCAATACGATTTCTAGTAAAACGATATTGAGAGATTCTATTGACTGGTAGCTAAAGGAAGAAGTTATGTTAGAATTATATTTGTACAATGATGTTACAAACTTACTCAATTTTGTTACCAATTTGTTTTCAAATATACCCGCAATCTGTTCTCAAAAGTTATCTCAAGCATAAATTCAAAAAAAAAAAAAAAAAACTTCAGTTCGGGGCACATTCAGAACAGTATCGAAGGATATTTCAGTACACTTTCGTTTTCACGAAATGCATTTGGAACACATTTAAGGGTACATTCAGGCAACCGGAACACTTTTTCTAAGTTAAAGTGTTCCAAAAGTATTCCCAATGCGTGTTGGGAATTTGAGGGTACTTTCACACCCACAAAATCTTACAAATCAGTATTTTTAAAACACAAGATAACTTTTTTAAAAAAGTTGATACATCATATTATGATAAATAAGGGTGTCTTATATTCAAAAATATTAAAATTCAGAACCAAAAACGGGCGGTTATCAGGAAGTGTACTGCTAGAAAAGTGAAGGAATCGACGAGCATCCTTTAAGTGAGAGTCGGGCATTAGACACATGCGCTTGCCATTTTCCTTCTGTTGAATTGAATCAACTTTTTAATTGATTCAACTCATTGGGACAATTGCAAGCGCTTGCTCTACACACGAGTAAACTAGTTAAATTGAGTTGGTTTAGTTGTGACAACGTTTTAAAGCAGCTGCTGAAATAAAATCGTCTTATTAGAAGAAAAGTTGATTGAACTATACGTTGCTTCTAGTGCAGACAACGGAAAAAGTCATTCAACTAGTTTTCAGGCAACTTTTTCGAAAATTAATTCAACTAAGTTGTATCGTGTGCAGTATTTCTATCAAACTTTTACGGCATTTCAATGAAGAAAGCAAAAAAAAAAGGAGTTTCTTGAATTTGATGATCAGTATATTCTGACTCGTCTTCTACAGCAAGAGCGTAAATTCATAACTCATTTGATTGATAACTGAGCGGTGGCATACAGCATTACTTTGCCCAAACTGATATACTCGTACGTGACAATACAAATACAGATATGACCATTGCATATCAGATGGTCATTTTACTCTATGAAACGGGGCGATTGCCACAGGTTCAAAGCTTGTAGACTTCCACTGGAAAACGAATCTACATTTTTCTTTCTCTTTTTTAATACAATCATTTCAGATGTTCAACCCTTACGTTGTTGTCAAGCTTCAGAAATAATTCAAACTAAAATTCAAAAAGTGGAAAAATCTCCGTATATGGCTAAGTCACCCCCGTATAGGGTAATATAGTTTGTAAATATTTTTGTATAGTAATATTATCGTACCTTCACCATTTCTTAAAGATTTAACTAATTCTTATATGAATAAATTTCGAAGTTTTTGATTAAAAAATAATTCATTTACAGGTCATGTAAATATGATACAATATTTCTAGCTTTAAAATACTTACTTATTCTGTGGATAACCTACGTTTTTGAGACTTAACAATGAAAACAACTTTGCTTTAAAATACTAAAGTTATTTCATATTCTAGAGGCTTCCTGAGTCTCAGGTCCTTCAGTTGGCGCCGTCCGTAGAACATCAGTCCTCCGCAATGCTTAGCATACTCAGACGATATTCCTGGCATAAGTTCGCTATTGTCACTAGTCAGATCGGTGGCCACGATGACTTTGTACGTGCTGTGAGAGATCAAGTGCTTGCTATTATTGACTTTAAGTGAGTATTAAATGCTTTTTATGTGTTTTACTACGACAACAATTTTCAGAGATTAAGTCAGTGACACTGATGCAAGTAACTACCGAACAACAAGGTTACTGGTAACAGAGACTATAACTTGTAATTTGTTCAATGATGCCCATTAGTCTGGAAGAGCCATGGAAGAGCTGCGTGTAATTAACAACTTATAGAATCTGAGTATATCTTCACACTGTCGTCTAAAAATATTTTAACTCACCAGCACGACGTCAGGGCTGATGAGCCTAAAAATACGTAAAACTGCAGTCTCTGAATGCTATATTTGAGCAGTTTAGCAGTACCTTGAAACTCTGTCTTAGGTTTAAAAAATGTTACGTTACTGACTTAAATGTTTTTTTAAAAAAAATACGAGTGTGATTATTTTTTAAACAATTACCTTTAGACGGAACTAGGAACAGAAATTTTAAATATTTTACATTTTTAAGTTAGTGAAATACCAAAATATTTACAGAGTAAAGTAGTTGCTATTATTTACCGCTTTCCCACTCTTATTGAAACTAATAGTGCACAATAATCCAAGTCAAAAGCCCGGTAGTAAAATTTGTTTCAGCAACTTGCAATGCTGTTGAAAAATCAAAAAAAAAATAAATAAAATAAAATAAAATAAATAAATAAATAAATAAATAAAAATAAAAATAATAATAATAATAATAATAATAATAATAATAATCTGCAAGACAGAACGACATTATATTAAACTTAAAACTTATATCGGCACTAAAAATTGCTTTAAAATAAAGTGCCAATGTGATCGGTCGCAGAAATTAGCGCAACGTGCAGCACAGATTCTATAGAAAATCCGCAGAATCTTAGTAAGGGTTAAAAAAAACCCTTATATATATATATATATATATATATATATATATATATATATATATATATATATATATATATATATATATATATATATATATATATATATATATATATATATATATATATATATATATATATATATATATATATATATATAATTCATAAATGGCATGCGCTTATGTTAGTATCTTATGTTACAGCATTTTTCGGTGGCGATGAAAGTTTTACGATAAATTTAATGTCGGTTTATTTCGCAGACTATTTTTGATTTTCAATCAGCTTCGCTGACTGCTGAAAACAAATTCTACTAAAGGTAATGTAGGTACCACGCTGCCAGTTGATTATTTTTCATCAGAAATTACGGTACAAATCTTCATGAGCATAAATTTAAAGCAGTCTGCAGAGTTTCTCAAAAATCTGTTTCTCAATTCTTAGTTATGCGCACGTTCT
Organism: Uloborus diversus; assembly: GCF_026930045.1. Taxonomy (NCBI): domain Eukaryota; kingdom Metazoa; phylum Arthropoda; class Arachnida; order Araneae; family Uloboridae; genus Uloborus; species Uloborus diversus. Next base: position 50,998,049 of record NC_072734.1, on the reverse strand, counting down.
GCTACGGGGCCGAAGGTTTAAATGCAAAAATGCAGAAAAGTAATCTACCTTTTCTTCCTTCAGCTTCATTATTTTCATTGTAAATGAGTTTACTTATAACTCTGATACGCGAGTCTGTGTGTCTAGTTCATTCAACTATCATTATAGTACAGTAAAATTAGGCCAAAAAATGACCAAACCCAAACATCCAAAAAAAAAAGTGAAACCTGTTGCAAATTACTTCTTACCCTTCCAGCAAGAAGGGGTAAAAAGTCCCAGCACTTTGCGCGTCGGGTTTTGGGGGGAAGGGGGGGGGGAGATGAAATAATCCTCTATTTAAATAAAAATAATTTCTATTACTTAAAAAAAAATCTGAAACCTCGCAGAAATCACTCTATAATAATAAAACAATAAACTCTCACATAAAAAAAAATCTAATTAACAGGGGTGCCCAGGCGGGGGGGGGGGGGAATGGGGGGTGTCCATGGAGCAGCTTTGCGTCACTGGAATTTTTAAGGCGGTTTTTTCATGGGGTATTTCTTTCTTTATTGAGGACTTTTATTCTGGATGGGTACTCCGTCACACTTAAGGGGTGCGCCATCGCTTTGAGGGGGGAGGGAGGGACTCTGAATTTACATTTTAAAATCAACTATTGCAGTGAAGTTCACGAAAAAATTTTCCTGACTTAAACTTTTCCGAAGAACAAAATGCCTCACAATGATATGGTAATGTCAGAATGATAATTCTAAAAGATCTAAGCGAGCTCAGTAACCAAATTATTTGTGACTGGAGTTATTAAACTGTTTAGAGCGCTGGAAAACAAAATTCCTGTGCAGCATAAAAAAAGTCCAAATTGACCAAAGTTTCCCTACTTCTTCTTGATTAACTTACTTCAACTTTTCTACAATCTTTTGCCATCACCGTAAATGTGGGACAAACCGGAATTGCCAATAGTGAGACGGGCAATGCTGCAATTCTGCACCCTCTAAGTCGGTGGGGGTTCTCATTTGCAAACACCAAGCTACCTCTCTTTTACGCAGCTATTTATGTGAATTATGCTAAATATGCGGACATATACTTGCAACACTATCTGAAACTTTTGAGTACATTATGCGATAAAAAAATTTGATCTCATCAAACATCAGATAAAACATCAGCTATCCATCGATCTAACGCAGTGACAAATTCAGGTGGTCTAAAACCTGTAGTGATTCAACGATAGAACAAGTCTTGATGAGAGCAATGAGCAATACAACAATAGAATGCTAAATATTTTCACCTTTTTGTCTCTCAGTTTGGAAATCACAATCCGTTTCTAAAGCCCCAGAAGTTTCTTCCCTCTCAAGTTGGTATGGGTATTGCTCGCTGATGATAAGGTGAGTTGCGATGAGACCTTTAACGTTCGGGTAGTAACATCAAATCATATTGAAGGCAAACAATTTTGTAGCATTTCTTTGTAAAGGAGGTAAGCAGTTATGTCTTTAGCTTCTGTTACGAGAGTAGTTACTATCTGTAAAGATGTGTAAGCCCAAACCATCTTTTACACCGAATGGTATGAATAGTAAAGATGGAATAACAAATTGCTAAAAACTTCTGGTACGAGTTATGCGCTGATCCTCCATCAGTATTCGATGAATCTGGTTTCAGAAGGAAAGAAATCCTGTATCGTTAAAGTACTATTATCTGAAGCAAAAGGTTCATCCAAAATCACAGAACGAACAGCTGGTGTCATATATGAGGCAGTGAGAAGCAAAGGGATGTAAGTGGACATTTTCAAGTTTTGAATAAAACGCGTTTAAAGATAAGATCCTAGGTAGGCTTTCGTTGATTTTCTTTTCTAAATCATGCTGTATAGAAGCAACTACCAGGTCTACTAGTACCATTTCTTGCCCCAAGATAGAGGAGAGGTTCACCAACCATTTGTACTGGTTATCTCCAAATTTTTAATTTTGCCCTTTGCTTCTCACAGCCTCATGTGTAATAGATGGAAGATACCTCCTTGAACATATTGTTGGTAATGATATGTAAGCTTCAAGGAAATATGCCAGCAATGCAGTGTGTAGGTCACTTGTAAGTATGGGAAAGCTAGTGTCATTTTTGATGGGTGCAAAGAAAGCACCACAGAAATATAAATGAAGTCCTATTACAACAGCCGAGCCTTCTGCTCTAGAAGACTTTCTGCGTCTCAAATCTTGTGCTTGCTCTGAGGGGTTCATTAGATATAGTGAATGTTTGAAAAGTCTGAAAGTAGACTGAAGTGCTCAATTATATGCACAAACTGTGTTAGACATAGCTGCAACAATAACGATTTTGTTGAGGATCTAGATTCCAAAAAACATCTTGATAACGAAGACTTTTTGTTACAAGCTTAGGAGAAATCATTTGAAAGCAAAAAACAGTTCAGCGTTATTTTTCTGGCCATTTAATCAAATGTGCACCATCAGAGAGGAGGGGGGGGGGAGGATAATATTTTAGTATTTCGTTTTGGGACGTGAGCTACTGTTCTTATGGGGTGGACGGTCCTGATTCAATGCATTTTAGATTTGCATGAAATAATACTTCTACTTGAAATAAAAGGTGGGGGGGTGGGTGAGGATTTATTTTATTTGGCAGAGGGGAGGGGTGTTGTAGCTTTGAGTGGAGATGCACCATCGCTCTTGGAGGATGGACACACTTGATTTGTAACAATTTTCTTAGCATAAAATAAAGTTTCCATATAAAATGTATGGAGGGGGGTTCGGGGGTACTGCTTCGCTTTACGGGGATAGGGGGGCTCTGTAGCATTGGTGGGTTATGTCATCCCTCTTGGGGATCAAACACCTTTAATTTCATGCTTTTAAGTTTAGTATAACATGATATTCTCACTTTAAATTTATTCTAAAAATTCTGGAAAAATACCCAAAACAGCAATTTTTAGATGCCCCCCATTCCAAAACCCGACGCACAATGGGGTGGGACTTTTTTCCTGTTCTTATTGGGAGGGTAATAAACAATTTCGCCAGGTTTAGCTTTTTTTTTTGGATGTTTGGGTCCGACCCCTATTTTTACTGTACTATTAGTCGTCTGTCAGTTGAATGCACGTGCTTGCATTTTCAGATTTACAATAATGGATATCTACACCCTAAAAGCTCGACATGCTGACGAAGCACGTGCAGAAATTGAAGATCTGGCCAACAGTGAAGCTAGAGTATTTTTATTATATTGCAACAGGCAGGAAGCAATGTACATAATGAGGGCAGCGAACGAACTAGAGCTCACCGGGAAAAATTATGTTTGGATAGTCACGCAGTCTGCAGTAGGTCCAGCTTTCGACAACACTCCGCCTCCACCAGATTTTCCACCTGGACTATTAGGTAAGTTTCATTCTTGAAGTATTTTCAGGGGAAGTTTATGCATACTTCCACAAAAATAAATGTATTTTTTAAAGTTTTCAACAGTACATTGAAATGTAGATGGTTTGGATAACGTATCTTCTTTTGCTCAACATTCAAAGAAGAAAGCTTTGTGATGCAAAATTTCGAAATTTCAACTTCTTTACTTATAGTATTGCTGCCTCTAGTTACACAAAACTTAAAGGAAACTCTTACACTATTGTACAGTTATTCAAACTTAAGAAGGAATAATTACAAAATTATTAAACCCATTTCAAGTGTAGGAGTAACCTAATTTAAAGTTATCCTGCTAGCTTTGCCAATTTCGAAGCATTTGAATTTAAAAAATCTCTATTTTCATTTCACCGCATGCAAAAAAAATACCAACCAAGTACCAATACGTAACACCTATTAATTACATAAAAATGATTTTAGGGTTTTATAACTGGATTCAGCTCGATATTTTTCAAGTATGAACATAGTGGCAGGGGTATTTATGTTATCCTTATTAAGCACCAAGTCTTCCATTTTCAGACCGTACCATGTCTCCTAACCTAATAAGTATTCAAAAAATTTTTTAGCTACATATGATAAAAGATGTGTATTGAACCTCAAAGCATATGAAGTTATTTGTATTTTCAATTTGGTTCATATAGTGGCGTTTAATGGGATAAACGAATATAAGAAACGTTTCAGGCGTAGCCTCAAAAGGTTGGTAAAGTCTGTTTCCCATCAAGAGATCCTAATGTAATGTTCAGTGTATATTCTAAAGTGCCAAACAAGTTTCTAATCCGTTAACAAAATCGAATATGGTGGCTTCCCACCTGTTGCGCTAATGTGTCTTAGATGAAATTGTGCTTCATTTCAGCAGAGAGATTCTGAGTGTTCAAAATTCTTCGCAAAGGAAAATAATTGTGAAAATGAAATAAAAATACTGTAAAGTAGGATGCAAAAATAAATAAATAAATAAATAAACTATCGACTGCAAAGAAAAATCAAATTCATTAAAAAAAGACACCATTCAACGTTTGATTGAGTTTTCCGTTTTTCCGCTATCTATTTTTCTTGCTAATAACATATACTTGTATCAACGGTACAAAAGAGTAACAACTTAGTCAATACTACAACATATCTCTCTTGGGATATGCAATTTACGGATAAATGATACAGACTGCGTTGCATCTGAGAAAAGTAATCATCCCTCCTTTCCGGGAGGTACTTATTCGAAACGCAGAATAATTCATTCGCAGAAAACTATCGCTTGTGTCCGAGACGGTTTACGTGCGCAGCAAATTGCGTTAGACAGTATTTCGGAGGTTAGCTTCTTTGGTTTAATTTAGGTTTTTTTTTAGTTTGCATGTACATTAGAAAAAAAAATTGGTTTACTTTCATTGGTAAAAACTTAGTTTTGGTAGAATTATTCTACTGCTCAAATTTAGGCTTAGCTATAAACTACTAATTAACATGATCGTACTAATAGGGGCATAGGCATTTCGAGGAGAAAGTTTCAAAAAATTGTTTTTTTTTTTAAACACCAGAAACAGTTTTATATAACAAAAATTTACCCGTTTTTTCTTCCTTTTTCTCATTACTTTTCTCATTGTCGTCTGATTCCTCATGCATTTTGAGAATATTTAGCTTTGAATGCTCATCGAACATGTGTAACACGAGAAATACAGTATAATTGTGTCATTGAGCATTTCAGTTGATTGAAGTTTGGATAATAGGTCCTCAACTATACTTTAGATTAATAATATAAATCTTCCGCAATTGCCTTTAACTCTTGTTTAAAACAATGTGTATTTTTATTTCCGTACACTGTTCCTATTACTCTAAGCAGTGTCGACCTAAGGCTGTAGGCCATGTGTGACATGTGAAGTCGATCCATGTGGACTTTTGTTATGCTAAATGTTACGAGGCAAAAAATACTATCTGGAAGTTTTCAAAACATCTTCATTTCGGTATTAGGAATGATTCCAGCAAATTTTGAGCCACACAGTCAGAAATTGGTTTCAAAAAAGAGATGGGAACTTCCAATAGAATAAGATTGTAGTGATGAAAGAAACTAACTTTTCTACGCAATTTCCTTTTCTTTTCCACATTTGTCCATGATGTCTAAAAAAATTAAAAAAACATATTTTAATTTTATGTGTGTTCTGGCTCGCGATATTCATCTTAGTATGGGGTGCGACCTGCTGGTAAGAAAAAAAGGGGGCACAACTGTGATCTAAACCAATATAAAAAACTTCGAAATCATAATCCGCAGCATAAGAATGCGCGCGCGTGTTAATTAAGAGCAGATAATCTAGTACTAAGAAATCATAACTAACGCTATTTGAAAAAACCCATGGCTGCAGAGACGGAGTCGGGTTTATTTTGGGGCAGGGGCTGGAGTTGGAGTCGGGTGTCGAAGTTTTTAGTTTCCAAGAGCCGAAAGCCGAGTCGGTCAATTTCTCTCCAATCCGAATTTCTACCAGTGCTTAAGGAGTCGGAGTCGGACGGAATTTGGGGCAAAGAAGTTGGAGTCAGAGTAGAAGCATCTGAAAATCCCGGAGTCGGAGTCAGTTATTTTAACTCCGACTTTGAGCCCCGAAGCAAAAGACTGAATAAGAGTTCCATGATATGGTCCAGTACTCAATGTAAGAATTCTATGCACACTCCTAAAATTCAGAAACTTCTAAGGTAAATATTACTGTAGAATTAGTGTTTACATTACAGAAAAAATTTCGCTGTAAATAAAACCGAAAAAAAAAAAGAACAAAAAAAAAAAAAAAAAAAAACAATGACAGCACCAACCGATATACTTCATGACTTATGGGACGAAGCATTTGTTTTACTATTTCTGTTCCCCCAACGAGCCAAATTCATGCAGTGGATAAAGCTCCGTTGTCCGTACAAAGAAATTGCATGGCCGAGCCCCGCTGCTTGCGTCTTGTTCGTTTTGTTCAGCATAAAAAGTCACAGCGTTATTTCTTTTTTTACGGTAAAATTTTACATTGAAACCATATACCACTACTTTTGCTGTTTCATAGATACCTGTATTTTTTACTTTAAAATTTCATGAAAATTTTTAACATTGTAAATCAGTAGATCCCAACCTTCCTTTACCCGATTACCGCAACTCATACTAAAATGATACTTGCGGGCAAGAACACAAATAAAGCTTTAAATATTTAAAGATTTTTAAATGCCATGGGGAAACATTGACAGTGAAAAACAAGCAAACCAGGAATTGTTGTTATTTAAATTGATGCTTCTTTTATTAACTCTACTCCAAGTTTGTAGAACAGTGATTAATCGTGGTTTCCAATCGTCGTATTATATCCCTCTTTGCCCTCTTTTTTTTTAGAATACGAGGATCGCCCATATTCGTTTTACGATTAATCGAATTTTCTGATTATTTGTCTGCTTTGCAATAGTAAAAGAACTATTGAATCTACAGACTTCGTTTTTGGCTTAAATGAAAGTCAATTAAATGTAATGTATAAGTATGCCCAGTTTTTTTTCTTTTTTTTTTCAATTAGTGTGGGAATTTATGTCCATATTTGGCGTGGAATGTGATCGAAGCATTTTTTTTCTGCAAAAATGGCCAATTTTTGAAGTACGATATCTCTTAAACTATTGGTCATACAGAACTCCACTTGAGTTTACATTGTTCAAAATTTATTGTGCTTTAAAACGGGTATCAAAAGTTTATTTAAAATCAAAAGTTGGATATTTTAGGAGTTACAAAGGAAAAACTAAAAAAAGTCGGAAAATTTCGCAGTTTTTCGCAAATTACGCAGAGGGCACAAGTTTTTGAAAACTGCAAACTTAGATTTACACTACCCTTACTGACCCAAACAACATAATAAAAATCCAGAACTTTATCGTGCTTTGCGATTTTAGCCCCTTATTTTGTATAATATGACTGGACTACTTGGTTACATCTTCGTTCAGTTTTCTGCGCAAATGCATTCATTTTTTATTACTCAAATCCTACTCGAATAGAAGGAAAATATATTTCAAATGAAATAGTTCAACTAATTATTCGATTTTGCCTCAGGTTACTGAGCTTTTTTTATAATGAAGCAAACTTGAATAATTAAAAGAATAGTGTTATTACAATAGTAAATCAATTTACTTCATTTCCTCTTTATAAGATTATTGGTTTCGCCACTGACCTGTTTCACGAATCTAAATAAACCTACTAACATAAAATATGAAACTTTTTGTTAAAGACCTTCTTTTTAATAAGAAATTGAAAGGTTGAATGATTCATTTATCGATTTTTCTAAGATAACATCCATTCCATATGTTAGTTAATTCCAAAAGAAACTACTTAAGCATTTAAAATTTTAATTAGCTTAATTGAAATTTGGTTTGCGAATCCTATTCTATTAAATCCCTGAAAAATGTGTGTTTATGTTCACTGATTAAAGCTTGGATTCTGGTAGCTTCTAAGTTTTCCTGTAACTTTAGACAACACATTGTTCATATGTATTACATCCAAAAATGGAATGCTTTATTTTAAAAGATAATTAAGGTTCTGTCATGAATTATTCAGAAATTAAAGAAAAGAAGAAAAAAATGCTCTTTGTTCTGAGAGAGAACATTGTACAAGGATGTTCGGAAGAAGTTATTAAGGGTTTTGTTTTTTTAAATTCAGTACTGAGGAACGAATTTTTGAAAAGATTTAAACATGAAAAATAATAACATGCCTCAAAATTTTCATTTCAAATTATGTCATTCTGAGGTTTTTTCAAACATATTTAATTTTTTACAGTGGTTTTTAAAGGAATAATTATTAATTTGAAAAGAAAAATTTATAAATCACTAACACGATAGTGAGCCGTATTATGAGTTATTTCTATTTTATTAGTAAAATGACATATATTTAATTACAAACATACCCATTAATCATTTAAATGGTGACCAAATATTGCTTTACATTACATTTATTTTACTTGTTGACTTTTAACACTTTTGAACGAAGTTTTGCAGTATCTAGCGTTAAATCTCTTAGTATAGTTTAAACTATATTTGAGACTTACAGTTGCAGTGACTTTATGTCAAAAGATTATTTTCTTGTTAGGGTAAGGAATAGCGATTGATTCTCAAATATATTTCGGGCATTACATGTAAATATCTTTCCGCAAATCAAAACAGTAAATCAGTAAAATAGAAAATAATGAAATATACTAGCACAAAACGTGGATTACTAGAGACACGTGTTTAGGGGTTACAAATAGTGTTTTAATACAAAATAAGTGAGATTAAGGATGAAAAGAACCGAAAAAAGTCAGCTTTTGCTATCATACACTGCCATTCCTTATTTTACTTCTTAAGCAGAAAGGTATTTATTTAACTTTATTTACTTTAAAACAGTAAATGTTAAACGAAATCTTGTATTTTTCATTATAAATTACATGCTCTTGAAATAAAAAAACTAAGTTTTAGCTCAAATGAAAATGCATTTTTCAACTTTATAAACACACAACTTTTCAAAAAAAAAAAAAAAAAGTCTACATGCAGTTTGATGTTGAATGTCAGGAAATCATTGGATGTCATCAAGCTCATATATTTTGCATTTAAAAGGCGGTTCCTTGTAATCACAAAAACACGTGATTGAAAATTTTGAACTTTAGGATTTTATGAGGTTGTTTTTTTTATAACCCAAGACGATGTAACGGATTAAATGTACTCATATAACATATTTATTTTGTAGTATTTAATTGGTCAAATATATTTTTTGAATAAAATAAAGTTAAAAAAAAAAACTAAATAGTAAAATTCTGCTCTCAATTATTATTTCTTTGGAATAATTTCTTAAAAAATGGTTCAAAATAGACTGTTAAAAAAGAAGATGGGGAGTAGCAATGCCGTGACTTGAGTCAATTACACAGCTGGTATAACATAGTTAAGCAGGAAAGATAAAAGGCGAAAATGTATAGTAGGAGGAGACCTTTTCATCTTTTTTTGTTTCTTTTCTTCCCAACACAATGTTTTTTGTCACAGCTAATTCATGAAAAAAAGCTGAATTCTAGATTTCTTGAAAGCAAAAAAAAAAAAATATTTTTTAATGAAAATTTGTTTTTTAGTGAAAATATTTTATGAATGTGTCGTTTTCATGAAAAAACTCAATAACCTATGAATTTCACAAAAATGTTCGAAAAAGCCATGATATCTACTGAATTACCCAAGATTTTCGAAAAAATCCGAGCTTTGGTGGTTTTCAGTTTAGGTGCTGAAATAGAATATGCATTTAAATTTACTTATTTCATTTCACTCAAATTTAAATGTTCCGTGTCACAACTCTAAGTCGACTATAAAGAAAACTGAAACATCCATTTCGGCATTAAACTGGCCAAATAAATCTCCTGATTTCAATACCGTCTAGAATCTTTGGCATCGGCAAACCTAAAGAAAAATTTTTCGCCAACAAAATCGAACTCATTGCTGCCCTGAAGAAAGTGAAACACTTGGAATCTATGTCTGAAAAGATTACAAATACGATTCTAGCAAAAAGTGACGTGACGAAGAATTGATATTGTGTCGTTTGAAAATATGTTTGCCCATTAGTTTTAAAATTCTATTTTTTCAATCGATAGAAATCAGCTTCACTATAAACTTTTTGATCATTCTTTTTAAGATCATTTTTCATTAAGTATGTATGAAATGTTGAGTTCACTTTATAGTAAAGGAAGTGCGACATGCTCATTTCAATGCTTTCTTTTTACTTACAGTATGTTAGAATAAGCTTTTTCCTGAAGAATGAAAAGTAGTCTATTATTTTGCATTTAGATTGAACGTTTTTTTTTTAATTTGGACACACAAAACTTACTGAAATTTATCAGGGACGAAACGTTTAAAGTAGGCCTTAAATGTATTAATGTTTTTTAACATCTTTTAGTATATGAAGTTTTCACTCAGTCTGTTGTTTGAAACAGGTACAGACGTTTCAATTAAACCCTTTGCGAGAAACAATTTAAAATATTGGAAGAGACAGTACGTATGAATTGCAAGTGTATTGGAGGACATATGACGGTCAAGGGCGCTCGACCATTTGCGTTTTCGGCACTAACTTGAAGAGACGAAATTGGAAAGCAATATTTCAAAAAAACCTTCCTAAAAACTCCAGATAGGCGGAAAATACTTCGAACCAAAGAGTTAAATCCATTATTCAACGTTTAAGTAAGTTGGAAAACTGTCTGAAAACTTCAAAGTAAGCGGAAAACGTGATAAACGAACTTGAGTTATCAATACTTGACTGCATTTTTTGAGAAAAAAGTTCAATTAGATAAATCAAGAAAAAAAAATGCGATTTAATATATTTTTTGCATTGTTTATTATGTCTGATGGTTAAAAACTTTTGAAGTACAGAAAAAATATGTAATGCCGAATACATTGTCTTGAATAATTACATATAGCTACCTTTCATAAAGCAGACAAAAGTAATAATAATATATATGCTTTTAATGAGTGGAATTTTGCTTTTGAATTACAAAAAAAAAAAAAAAAAATCCTAAAACACCGATACTGATTGCAAATTGTTCATCAAATATTCACCTTCTATCATTCTAATTAAAGCATTCGTTTGCATAAAAACATAAGAGAATACCTGCTTCACCTTAAGTTCATTTGTCTCATAAATTTACTTTCAATCAAAATTTCCTTCTGCTATGGATATTTAATTCTGGGTTCTCTTATTCCTGGTGAGAATTGAAGTCATGTATTGCGGATTCTTTTAACAAATATATTTTTTAATTCCCTACATCAGAACATTGCTAAATGAATTTGAAATTCTGTGACTCAATTGGACGACACGATGAGAAATTGCACTGAGTTGTTTTTCCATACAAGGTAAGATGTCATAAACCGACTTTATGATGTCGTACATAGTTTTTATTTCACGTTTAAAATAATTCTAAACTACACATAACACACATTTCATAAAGGAAGGGGTTAACTAAACACAATTACTTTAAATATGAAAATTAAATTTTAATAAAGTATTTATAACTGAGTTGCGAAATTTCAAATTAAGAATAATTAACTCTAAACGAGGGAACATGCGTTTCGTAAAGTGTACAAAGAAAATGGCAGAAAAATGTGCAAAAGGATAATTATACGGGGCCGTCGTTTATATGAATCACGTTTGTCTTGAACAGTTTTGATTCTATAAAGCGACGTACTCATTAAAGCGGATGATTTATTTAACCACTGATTCAATTAACCGGCGTCTACTGTATTATATGCTACAATTAGTTAACAGGCTTCGCAAGTGCTTTTTCTTTTCGTTTGGTTCGTGATTTAGTACAGTATTGGCGTATTCACTGATGACATATACTCAATCGTGTCTTCAACTTCATCCTTTTGACAAAGATTGCAACGCCGGGCATTCTGTGATGTTTCTGGCTTCCTTTTACGCGACTGTTTATGTTCTGTAATCACTTATACGAACCAAAGTTTTAAGAAAAATATGTATTAAAGCATTTTTCAAATACATCGACATCGATTGTCGCGGCACCACTATAGCAAACAATCCGCTGAATCAATCGGACAGAAAGTTTAAATATGGTTTTTGAAGATATCCGCTGGAGATAGCTATCATTTTGGACAACGTCCAGGTGCTCGGTTAAAATGAGAAAACTGCAAAGTTTTTTGAATGGTGACGCCCATTTTTTCCGTGCTCCAATCAATCAGCATATTAAAAAACCACAAATGGTGTTAGAACGATTGGCGTAGAACGTAGGTTTCTCGTTTGCACATTCCGACACTCACCTAAAAGGAAACTCTTTCAACACTGCTTACCCACACGGCACGTGCTTCTACTACTGGCTTTTACTGAAAATTATGCAAACGTGAGTTAAGCTCCTCCTGTCTCGTGTTATTAACAATTCTTAATGCACTTCATTGAAATTGAATTGCGCCGGTAATCCGCGTCGCATGCCGCTCGTTCCAGCACCATTTATGGTATTCAATACGCTGATCAGTTTGCGCAAGGAAATTGTGTGCATTTGCCGTTTGAATTTTTCGAACTTTTCTCACTGTCTCCGTAACCATAAACACTACTGTTTTAAACTATCGTAATCTCTGGCGTATAGCTTAAAACAACTGTGTTTATTTTTATTTATTAATATTTTTTTGCCAGATTGGTTCTGCGAATAGGCAGCTAAGATTCTATACATACGGGCAGTTTCTTTTTTTTGTCCCTTTTCCTACCTTCCTTTACTTCAGTGATTTCTTATTAATGTGAATGCCGCTCCTGCACTGTTTTTACATGCGTGTTTGTATGTTATTGAATGCATAAGCTAGATATGTTTTTGAGATTATAAAGCGTAATACATAAAGTGTTTGTGATATTTCGAGAGAAATACAAATCTCTCTGATGTTTTTTCGCTCGATTTGTTCTGCGAATAGGCCTCTAAGATTTCATATAAACGGGAAGTTTTTTTTTTTTTTTTTTTTTGGACCACCGTCCCTTCTTTGCAGTGCTTTCTTAGTGGTATGGATGCCCTTCCCCACTTTGTTTTTATGTTTGTGCCTGAATGTTATTAAATACATAAGCTAATTATGTTTTTTTTTTGGGGGGGGGGGGGTGATATATACAAATAGAGCTTGTGATATTTCAAGAAAAATGTAAATCTCTAGCTTTAATCCACTACTTAAATTAAAATATAATTCCAGGAAATAAAAAAAGAGGTTAATATGATTTAAAAAAAATGCTAATCCAGATGTCAATAAGGGCACCATGTCTTAAATAAAGCAAGCTCATTTTTTTAAAAAATAAATGCTAATAAGATTTTTCTCAGTTCATTTTAAAGCAACTGTTTATTCCCGATTTTTTAATCTTATTTACAGTAATTATAAATTACTTACTTTGACATCAAAGTACAAATTTTGAAAACATGTTTTCTTACTGTCAAAATATAGAAAAGATATCGTACCAAAGGCGCAACAAAAAAAGCAACAAATACTTAATTAATAAAACAAATATTTCACTTTTCTGCTTCAAATTCCCGGGATTTGACAAAAACCCCGGTCTTTCGGAGCTTGTCGCGACAGCCAATAAAGAAGCAGCAAAGCGTATCATGTGACACTGCTCATTCTGCTTCCGTTTTCATTGGCTAGTCTGCACTGTACGTAGGATTTAGGAAACAAGCTAGACGACTGACATTAAAATTGCATGAACGAGGGTGGAAAAATTGCATTTTTTAAAAATATACATACTGTTTGAATTTCCCAGGCATCCGGCAGAATTTTAAATCCCTGGAAAATTGCAGTCGTGTTTTTTGCCCTAACTAAAGGAATTATTATTGCTTTATTTTTTCAAAAAAAAAAAAAAAATGAAAAACTTTTTTGAGGAATCTTCAGGTTTTATTAATATTATTAGGTGGCATTAATTATTTTATCATACTTTTACCCGCATCTGACTTCATTCGATTTAATATGGTAAGAAAAACTCAGGGAATTAACTGCCAACTGAAAATCAACTTATTTTTTTCTTTATATATGTTTTAATACCCAGGGATATATATGTTTGTATAAATGGTTCCATATATGTTTGAGAGAGAGAATAAACTGTACACTTATAATTCTCAAAATAACAAAGTTTTTTATTGTGAATTATAAGTTTCATTTTTACCGAGTTTAACGCATTTTAAATTATGTTAAGATATCACGTTACACACAAATATATTCATTATTTATGCTTTACTTGATTAATAAACTGAAAAAAAAGGTTAAAATAATTACAGATAGATAAATTTAGAAGCAGAATTGAAAATGTCATTATAGTTTAAATTATCATGGGCACAAAAATATGAGACTATAAGTGCAGTTTAAATCATTAAGGAAGAGGATATGTAAAAACAAAATTTAAGATGTAAAAATTGTTTTAAGTGGAACAAACAGCGCACAGATATCTGCCTCGTTTGATATAAAAGTGTAACCCAGAGTAGAATGAAACATGTTAATAGCATACAGTATACAATGCAACCATAGCATGAAGGTGTTATGCAACCAATTGACGTTGCAGAACGTTTCATGCCGTTGCATGAAAAAAAATATATATATATATTTGTGAAACATAAGTTATGCCAACGAAATACCACCTTGACATTCATTGAAGGTTTTAAGGTGCTCAAAATGAAATTTACGGAGATTAATCTATATATATATAAATGGAGTTTGGTAAATTCGTTCCCTAAGATCTCAGAAACTACCCGGTAGATTTGGCTGAAACTTTCACCGTTTGTTCAGTTTGGTACTGGGAAGGTTTATAGACCAGTTCGAAAAAAAATCCGATTGATAGTTCTCTTTTTATTCCAATTTTAGTCCCAATTTTCACATAAATGCCCCAATATGGGGGTGAAAAAAAACATGCACATATTAACATTATATGTCCATCGAAAGCGCCAATTTTTCTGCTGAAGATAGCATCTGTTCGAAGTTTCTAAGTTGTATAAAAAACGAGTTATGAGCTTTTTTGTTCCCTGTTCGAAGGCTTTCATCAACCCAAGTCATTATTTAGTGTGTCATCTCAACACCCAAGAATTGTTGTGTTGTTGAATATTTTTGTGTTTCGTCTGACTTTTTGAGGCTTTTCTCAAGTCAAATCTTAAAGTAACGTTTTTCCACAAGATTGGCTAAAAATAAATGGATTTGGCTGATTATTTTACTTTTAAACGGAACTTATGTAATTAATGGTTTATTATTATTATTTATGCTGATTGGACACTTGCTCACTATATCCAACCAACCAGCAGAAATATCGCCAGAATTTTTTCAGAAAGATTTCAGTAGCTGATGCATTTGGCAGTTTTATCCACTGTCGCTGTTTTTGAGCCCAAAGACTTCGTAATAATGTTTCTCAGCTTTCACCATATAAACAAAATATCGCCAATCGAAGATACTTTAAAAAAAATACTGTGTAAAATGATTCAACAATTAAATTAGGCAAATCCATAAACCGCACAAAAACTTCCATTAATTTTTCTTTTTGCACGATTTCAAACAATCACCAAATTTTACTACTTATTTTAGAAACATTTCGGATGAAACCGTTTAGCGCCATTTCATTTTGACCAAAAGTATCTCAGCATCTCGCAAAAATATTTCTATAATAAAAATTAGTAAGGAGGGGGAGTATTATCGAAAGTGTCCCAAAATGATTCTCGCAAATTTGGTAAGATTTTAAACCGCACCAAGCGCCCACAAAAATTGAAATTTCCCAAAATAATTAAAGCAAATGTAAGGGGAACACGGGCGGCTACATTTTTTAAAACAGTTCGTACATCAATAGCCATACAGAGAAGGTTTTAGATTAAAAAAAAAGTACTAACAGATAAATCTTTTTAAACATGTAAAGTTTAATTTCATGTTTCGGAAACTCTTCAAATTTGTATATGCTTAAATGTCGTGCTTTCATTTCTAATTGCATACTATTTTGTTCTTTATACTTATTGCTATTTTAGTTTAATGAGTAAGGAAGAAGCTTGATTTTTAATCACGTCAAAAAGGTTTGTTTTAAATTCTTTCGCTTAAAACAGAAAACAAGGGCAAGTAACGATTGTTTCTCATAATTATTACTGACCCAGGCAACGCCGGGTATTTTTGCTAGTGGTTATATAAAGGAGATTAGGCATGCTTAAATCTGAAAGAACTTTTCAATTTTTACAAGTGGTCGACTGAGTGGCATAGCGTTAGCCTTTTGCACTGTGTCTCGGTTTCCGACCCGCAATGGCCAATTTAGTGGATTATGGAGATACAGAAAATCGTTAGCGCCCATGTCGTGTGATTATGCGCCATGTAAAAGACACCTAGGACACTTGTTTGGCTTTGAATATCATCGACAAAATAAAATCTCTAGTGCAGTTTCGCGTCGATGATCCCCCAGGTGCCTCCATCATGTGGGAAGCTGGGCATCAAAATTATCTGCGCCATTGATATCTGTACCTGAATGGTTGCAGATAAAAAACTGGATGCCGTGTCGAAGGATCGCACTAGGTCTGAAAAAGGCCAGATAACCAAACTCAGCCTCCTTAAAAAGCGAGATTTTTTTTTTTTTTTACAAGGGTGAAAAAAAGTTTACAACAGTTTTTATTTCACCCTTTTTTTCCAGGTATCCATTTTAATACCACGATGACTCGATTAATGGAAGAGATTGAACGATCAGTGAAAATATTCGTTTATGGATTGGAACTTTTTTTGAAGGATCCCCAGAACCACAATATGACTTTGGCTCCTCGATTGAACTGCAGTGCAAACAGCGAAATCAGATGGAGTCAAGGTGAACATTTTTTTAAGTAAGTACTTTTTTGTTGAAATATTTTAGATTTTACAGAGTTCTATACTTTCGTAATTTATTTTGTCAAGACTACTGATTAATCAGGATCCGATAAATCTGTGAAGGTACGTGAAGCTCCAACGCATTTTCGGGCACTTTGTTGAAGAACGAGGGCGATATTTTTATATTCTACACAAATTGAAACAAATATCTTTATTGCTATTAATATTATTTCTAAAAGAGCCCCAGCAGAATTCATATTTGAGTCAATACCCTCCCCTCCTCCTCTATCATTAATAAATTATATACATTTTATGTCAGTGGTATATATACGATTCAATTTTGGAGGGAACCAATATGACAAAGCTTGTAAACTTCCCCCTCACTTTATCCTTATTTTTGATAGCATAAGTTATTAAAGGGGGAGGCACCAGAGCCAGATGAGAGGGCGGCAGTTTCAAGTTCCCGAGATAGATCAAACTTCCGCCCTATTCATTTTCCTTCAAGTTTCTATATTAAGTTGTATAATTTTGATTAAAGGCAGAAAGGGAGGAATTCATGAAACGTATGATAAGTTGAGTTCTAAGATTTTTTTTTAATATTCAGTTTTTTGCTTCTAAGAAGAATTGACTACGGAAAGATTATTCAGTAATATTTATTTATGTCTGACTTGCGTCAATATTAAGTCTACGAGAGATAATATTCAAATTTTTATTAATATGTATATTTTTTTATTTTTTCTTGAAACTAAAAAACTAGGAATATATATTTAAAATCTGCACATTTTTCACCATGTTTTGGCACTTTCTTCCATAGGCGTCAATATTAAAAACTTTTGAATTGTTAAAAAAATTGCCCTCAAAACAGCTAAATCAAAAAAATAATAATAAATAAATAAATAAATATTCTTTTCTATACATCTTCTTCATCATTCTTTTGCAAAAAAATTCGTTTAAAGCGAATCTGAATTAAATTTAGGGATCTATGTATCTTTCAATTTCCACCAAAGACACTAATTTTTTCTTCTTTTTTTTTTTTTTTTTTTTTTTTTGCGATTTAAAACTGAACGAAACATATGTCAATCAAAAATGGAAATGTGGAAATGAGGTGCCTTTGCAGAGGTCTTTCAAACTAAAAAATGTTTGCATTGGACTATTCCGTTTAAAGTTGCTAGAAGGGAAGGGACAGACAGACCGACAAGTACACATTTTCCCCATCCAAAAACCATACTTTCCATGTTTTTGTTTTTTCGATATTTATTTAATTATTTTATTCATTTTGTCTCTCTTTTGTTTTTAGTCACATTTTAAAGGTGCACATTAAACCTTCTTTCACGTTTTATTCTTCAATCCTCTGCTTTTACAGAAAAGTATGCTAAACAAAATATATTTTGATTTTTAGAAACTAAAAGCACTGGCAGCCGACATTTTCACATTGCTTACTAATATACTAAACTCGAACTACGATATACTAAAAAGCAATTTCCAGTATTTTGGATCCCATTTTTTATATAAACCTTTGCCACGAATAACCAAAATAAAACGAAATAAAACCAGATTTGGATTAGGCTAGTTTAGAAACCGCGCTTTTTAAGTTCAAACTTAATGCAAATAACTTTATTTAAACACATATTATAAATGAAAAGTATATCGATGAATATCAACCATAAATATCATAAATAAATCTCATTAAATTTAAATTTCTGCAGCACTTGATCAATGACTAAAAAGAGGATTGCATTGAAAACGTTGGCCAGCACGTGCCAATTTTCCCTCCGAAAAAATATTTATTTTCGTCTTACCGAAGGAACTCATAGTTTGAAAAGCTGGTCCTTCGAGTGTCATCTGCAGCATGTTTAAATCCCGTTACCATGGTAATAGAAGCGGCGTAGAAGATCGTCTGCAGCAGATCAACAAGTGACTGCGTTTAATAATAAGCGATCTTCTACGATTCTTCAGTGAATTTAATAAAAGAATATTCAAAGAATTCTACAAATTTTTGTGCCGAATTTTGTTTAGAATTGTTTTTTCAAAAATGGCAGTAAAATGGCACATTTACATCTGAGTTTTTCATATAATTGGGAATCCTGTGTCTTGAAGAAATTAAACATTTGTATTTCTTGAAGCCCATTTATTTTATCTTATATATCAATTGATGCATGAGTATTAAATGAAAATAATTTTTTTTAATGAAAACGTAGGAACCATTTTTTATTTATTGGTTTATTTTTTAGGTTTTGGAACGTTCCAATTTTTTTTTTACAACAAATATGTTTTTGTTTCAAGTGAAATAATCAAAACTAAATAACGTTAAAAAATATTTTATACTGGAAGCTTTAAATATGCTTTTGTTAAAATTTTAGTTCATATTTATACAACTGCATACTCTCTATTCGTCAGTACGAAAATACTATTTGTGTCTTTAAAAAAAGTCGAATGTTTTAATGATCTCTTATGGATATTTTAGTTCACACTATTTATTTATTATTTCCACTAGCGCAGCCAGAAAAACCTTCTGGAGGGGACTCTTTTGATCAGAAACTCTTTCTGGGAGGGAGAGGTTGATCCAAACAGTCCTTTCATATGTTTAAACAACTGTTTTAGAATACACATTTATGTCAAAATCAGTGCCTCTGTGGGATGTTTTTAACACCATTTTCGCTGCGCTTCTGATCAGCACATCGTTATCGGTATTTCTTTTTTTTTTATTACTTTCTTCTATATCAAATATATAGAAGAAAGTATTGGATTCGTGCAAATTTTCGAATTTCGAATTTTGACGGATTCGAATGTTTTTAGGTGTGCTGAGTCCATTTCGACTATTTTTGGAAAATGTCTGTCTGTCTGTGTGTGTGTCACGTCTGTGTGTGACCAGTTTTTTGTGGCCGCTCTACAGCAAAAACTACCGCATGAAATCAAACGAAATTTGGTACACATATGTGCCCCTATGTGAACTTGTGCCCATTGGTTTTTGGCGCGAATTCCTCCAAGGGGGGTGGAGCAATGGGACGTTTTTTGAGTTACGCGTGATTGCTATTCCTCAGGAAGTCACTGGCGGAATCAAACAAAATTTGGTCCATATGTTGCCAGTAACAGGAACAGGTGCTCATTCAATTTTGGTGTCAATAACTCAAACGGGGGTTGAGCTATAGAACGTTTTTTGTCGTCAATTGTGACTGCTGTATCTCAAGAAATAATGAACGAGTGAAAGAAAAATTTATCGGCAAGTAGCCCTTAAAGGGTATAAAAGCTGATTTTATTTTGGTGTCAATAGCTAACTAGTATGTTGTGGCCATCACGAAACTTTCTTCTATATTTTTCCTTTTTCTGATCCCTCCCCATGCTTGACGAGGAAGCAATATTCCTAACAAAAACAAAATTACACATGCAAAAACTTGACGACCATCCCAATGTCTGAATTATTGTAAAAACAAAACAAAGAGCGAAAATTGAAAGTTACTTTAAAAGCCTTACTTGAATTAAATACAAATATTTTATTTATTAACAAACATAAGATGGCAACAGTTAAAAATTTTAAATCATTGAGATAATATTTCCGATCATTTCCATACAATTAAAATCACGAGAAATACGCTGACGACAATCTATTACGATTTATCTTTCTTATTGTTGCATTAATAAAACTATTTTTATTCGCAAAAAAAAAAAAAAAATCAACACCTCTTGGAGCGATTGGAGTCAAAATTGAACCAAAGCCTGTTTACGTACGGATTCACATATATTCCAAATTTCAACTAGAACGTAGCATTACTTCTCGAGATAAGGCACTCACAATGGAAAAAAAGAACGGGCGATTGCGCTACCCCCTTTTTAGCTGTTGACACCAAAATAAAATCAGCTCTTATACCCACTAAGGGCTACTTGTCAAAAAAATTTTGTTTGATTCCGTTCGTTATTTCTTGAGATACAGCAGTCACAATTGACGACAAAAAACGTTCTATAACTCAACCCCTGTTTGAGCTATTGACACCAAAATTGAATCAGCACCTGATCCTGTTAGGGGCAACATATGGACCAAATTTTGTTTGATTCCGCCAGTTACTTCCTGAGGAATAGCAAGCACGCGTAACGCAAAAAATGTCCCATTGCTCCACCCCCCTTGGAGGAATTCGCGCCAAAAACCAATGGGCACAAGTTCACATAGGGGCACATATGTGTACCAAATTTCGTTCCATTTCATGCGGTAGTTTTTGCTGTAGAGCGGCCACAAAAAACTGGTCACACACAGACGTGACACACACACACACACACACATACACACCACTGTGTGCAAATGGTGCAAAGCGAGGACCCTACTTTTTCACCGTCACACCGAGGACCTACTGAAGGCGTTGTGTCAGAAGAACACTTATTAGATTTTTGTGCTTAAAATCATTTGATTAGTGCGTAACAACCTCGATTTTTTAATTTTTCAAAAAATTTCAAACATGTTTTTTTCAATGTAACCGAGGACCTCATACACAAATGTGTGCGGATGGTGCAAAGCGAGGACCCTACGTTTTCGCACGTCATACCGACTGAAGGCGTTGTGTTAGAAGAACAATTTTTACATTTTTGTACTTAAAATCATTTAATTAGTGCGTATGAACCTAAATTTTTTAATTTAAAAAAAAATTCAAACATGTTTTTTTTTAATGTAAACGAGGACCTCATACACAAATGTGCGTTTGTACCTGAGAGCGAGGACTTTGCTCTCCTTTCATTATTCTCTTGGGATTTCTAGTGTTACTCAACTAATAAACTCTAACAAATAGTAGAATTCCAGTTATCCGATTTCCGATTATCCGAATCACTTTCGGAAATTTAGGAAAAAATTAAAAAACAAGACGGAAACGTACAGCGATTCGCAAAATAATGAATCTGTCTGCGCACTTTATTGCTGTATTTTAAGCGCACCACGAATATTTGAGATGATAAGCCACTGCCTCAGAGTGCAGTTCTTTATTGACTTCTAAAGTACAGCACTTATTAAGAACGTTTAATATATAAAAGTGATGGCTTTTTATTTAATTGAACGCTCATGTTTTTTTAATTAGGAGGACCTACTGAAGACGTTGTGTCAGAAGAACATCGTTTTGATTTTTATGCTTAAAATCATTTGATTAGTGCGTAAGAACCTCGATTTTTTAATTTTTTTAGAAATTCCAAGCATGATTTTTATTTCAATGTAAACGAGGACCTCCTACACAAATGTGCGTTTGTACCTGAGAACGAGGACCTCATACACAAATGTGCGTTTGTACCTGAGAACGAGGACCTCATACACAAAGTGCGTTTGTACCTGAGAACGAGGACCTCGTACACAAATGTGCGTTTGTACCTGAGAACGAGGACCTCATACACAAATTTGCGTTTGCACCTGAGAACGAGGACCTCATACACAAATTTGCGTTTGTACCTGAGAACGAGGACCTCATACACAAATGTGCGTTTGTACCTGAGAACGAGGACTTTGCTCTCCTTTCATTATTCTCTCGGGTTTTCTTGTGTTACTCAGCTAATAAACTCTAACAAGTAGTAGAATTCCAGTTATCCGAACTCTGATTATCCGAATCACTTTCGGAAATTCGAAAAAAAATTTAAAAAGTAAAACAGAACCGTACAGCGATTCGCAAAATAATGAATCTGTCTAAGCGCTTTATTGCTGTATTTTAAGCGCACCACGAATATTTTTGAGATAAGCCACTGCCTCAGAGTGCAGTTCTTTATTGACTTCTAATATACAGCACTTATAAAGAACGTTTAATATATAAAAGTGATGGCTTTTTATTTATTTAATTGAACGCTCATGTTTTTTAATTACGAGGACCTACTGAAGACGTTATGTCAGAAGAACATCGTTTTGATTTTTATGCTTAAAATCATTTGATTAGTGCGTAAGAACTTCAATTTTTCAAAAAATTTCAAACATGTTTTTTTTTTTTTTTTTCAATGTAAACGAGGACCTCATACACAAATGTGCGTTTTTACCGCAGAACGAGGACTTAACTTAATCCATCTGTTATTCTCTCCAAATTTCTTGTAAAACTCAGCAAATGAACTCTAACAAATAAATGTTTAGCCATTTTAATTCTTGTCCCATAAAAGTTGACCAAAAAAAGAAAAGAAAAAAAAATTGAATACAAGTATCGTTCTTATTGGTATGTAAAAGTTTCATTTTTAAAGCAAAAAAAAAATATATGAGTAAAATTTTATTGAATTTTTCTTAGTGCGTTAGTAGAAGTTTAAGTTTAGTAGAAGAATCGACACATGTTGTAACTTTAGTATTCTTTAGCATTGAGTACTAAACATTGGGTGTCCTGCGGCTTCCAAATCAAGGCGCATTTTTGGTTACATGAAACGTATTTCCAAAACGACATAGCTGGGAACAGTCATTTTATTAGAGCAAATGAAGTGGGAATTCAATTACAAATTTTGGGAAAAAATACATAAAATATTAGATAATAAAGGATTAAAATTTTGCAAATTAAAATTTTTAAACTCGCTTATTATTCCTGGCAGCAATATATGATGGTTATTTTTAGAGATGCACAGAATGCCATATTTTCCTGAATTCCGGATACCAAATATTCGGTTAAAATTCAAACCGAATATTCAGAAGAATACTTGCTTAAAATTTTTTACTGCAAGATTTTAATTTTACACCAATTTAAAATAGATTTTTTTTTTCGGAAAAGTAAATACATTTGCATTTAACAACATAAACTTATCTATATTAAGTATAATTCTTAATTTAAAATAAAACATTCCAAAAGAAAAAACAAATATAGCGAAAGGCTAATGTGGTATATGTTTATCTGAAACTCTGCAAAAATGTATAATTAATTTCTTTCCTATATATGATTCGATAACTGATAAGTACGATAACATTTTGTGTAATAAATAAAGAATCTGGTGTTTCTTCCATAGAAAAAGAAACCCGAGTTGCTTAACATATCATTACAAATTACGATTTATTCATGTGAGTTTCTAAAATGTTAATCTCTTCGGAAACTGATTGATGAATGAAATTTAAAACTGCCACGCATTTTACATTTTTTCTTTTTATTGCAAAGGATTATCAAACTTTGATTACAACGATTAATTTTAATTAGGTTGTTTTTAAACAATATTTACTCTATCATTTGATGTAAAACTTCAGAAATTAAATTACTGCTAAATTTAATATCAGGTGATTTTCCATTTTTTAACTACGTATTTTACATGAAAAATTAGCAGTTAATGTTAGGTAACAATAAATGGACTTTATATATTTAATATTACTTAAGATAATGATTTTTTTTCTGGTTACTGTGTCATATTTAAATGAGTTTGTAATATGACGGCTAACGTGCTCTCATAAGATTTAAGAAAATTTGAAAAGCAAAATTATTTAGATCAACTTCGAATCTGATAAAATTAGAAAGTAACAATTTGAACAAATTTTATACTCTGGTACAATGTTATAAGTTTTATTCAATGCATAAAAAATGTGTTTGTTCTCTAATTATGGATCATTTAAACTTGTTTACTATTCCACTGCAGAATATTGAAGTATTTGGATACGCCGAACATTCGATTTTTTCAGTTGCGGATCTAGAACTCAAGCAAGAGGGGTGGGGGGCTAACCTCGGTCCAAGTAAGGAGTCACCGTTTTAAAGGGCCGTTTTCGTCGTTTTTGCGGATACTCTCAATATCGGTGGGGGGGGGGGGGGTAGAGAGACACACACCCTTATTTAAACAATATGAAATTTTTTTCTACAATGGATAACTCTCCCGTAAAAGTTAGGACTTTAAATACGGTTTTTTACTTGAAATAAACTTATATAGTATACTGAAGAATATGAATAATTTCGCGAACATATTAAAGGTCTGAAAACTCTGTATGCACCTCAGTTGGATATAAAGCTACAAATTACCGCCCCATGGCTAGAACTAAGACGAAATTGCAAGCAAAC
This sequence comes from Uloborus diversus, assembly GCF_026930045.1. Classification (NCBI taxonomy): domain Eukaryota; kingdom Metazoa; phylum Arthropoda; class Arachnida; order Araneae; family Uloboridae; genus Uloborus; species Uloborus diversus. The sequence continues at coordinate 50,973,472 of NC_072734.1, read as the reverse complement.
ACCGAAAATGTCAGTTACAGCATACAGAGATAGCAACTACGTTCTAACTTTATGCTCATGAGTCTGGATACTAGCCAAAACCATGCTCAGGCAAAAACTTCTTATAAAGCTGAGTAAATTATCACATTGGTAGATAAAAATGCATTCGCAGAACAGAAAGAGGCGTGCAAACATGGTATGGCTCCCTATCGAAAAAACGTAGATAAAAGCTAGAGTATAAACATTATACCCCACTTATTGCTAGAGAAAGGTAGTAAAAAGAAGCGGATGCGTGAAGGGGGTCAGGACTCTCCCGTAGAAATTTGAAAAATTGATGTCAAAACTGTAATTTTTGAAAAGTTTTGGAGATTTGGTAGTACAGGTAGGTGAGATTGGGTTGAGGTTCCTTCCCGGAGTATTTTCCCTTACTATAGTCAATTTCAAGCTTTCTTAAACGATTTTAGGGAATCGAATGCTCTTTCCAGAAATTTGAAGAAAAAGAAGATTAAAAACGCAATTTTATGCTATCTGTGATGGTCCAGCGTAGGCCCGGATCTACGTACCAGCGGACCCTGCGATGTGCGGGGGGGGGCGCACGTCCCAAAGGAGCCCAACGGCCTAAGAAATTGAATGAAGAAAATTGAAAAAAACTAGCATTAAGACTTATTAACATTGCAAATATACACTGCTGGCCTCTGGGAAGGGGCCCTAGAGATTTTAATGCAAGGGAGCCCAAGATTTGTAGATCCGGGCGTGGTCCAGGGGCTCTCTCTGAAAGTTTTTTCCTGCAGAACTCGAGAAATCATGATTATAGATTATGTGTGTTGGGGATGTTAGGAGAGGAAATTTTTGATGATTTACTTCGAAAAATTTTCAAAATCGGAATTTTTAAGAATGAGTTTTACTTAACTTCTGGTGAATTTAAGTTACTAGGTGGCTCTTCTCCGGAAATCTTTCGAGATTAAACACTCCAATTTAGGCTATAACTTGTGAAGTTTAGGAAATGAAGAGGGTTCGGAGACCCTCTCTGGAAAAGTTTCGCCAGTGAAGTCTGAAAGACGCAATTTTAGTCAATGATTGGTTATGTTTAGAAAATGGGAATTTTTGGAGTCTCTCTATGAAAACTCTCCGGAAATTCATAAAAGTTGCAGTCTTAGAAGAACAAATTTTGGCTCTGTTTAAAGACGTTAAGCGCGAATCAAACACACAACACTCCAAACGTATTACACATCTGTTTCGTTTCAAATGTGCATATTTGATGCGTCTGTTCTTGGTTATGCAGAAGTAAAGTTTCAAATTTTACTTCATATCTTTAGTTCTCATCCGCCAGGCGTTGGAAACATTAACACGAGAAGAAAAGCATTACAATTAACGTTTGTTATTTAATGGGTTAAAACTTTAAATGTTCAAAATTACTTAAAAACTAATTTCAAATTGGTTTATTTCAGTACAAACCAAATTCATGGCATTAAGAATTTTATTGACTTGGAAATATTTTCCGATATCTTTTTCCTGTAGGGGAGTCAGGAGAAATGGGACAACTCTGCGTTCATGCAGCAATACAATGAAAAATAATTTCCTGCTGGTCCAGTATAGGTGCAGCACTTTAGACTCTCGCTGCTATATTTATTGGGCAAGCTAGAAAAGCTTTTTCATATTCTGTTTCGGAATTAGTGTAGCACTGTCGCATTTTCCCGACTCTCCTCTACCCATCTAACTTTTTTTATTTGAGTCTTATTCCCCTTATTCTGCTCGATTAAGGATATCTGTTTTGGGATCGTGCCGAGGCGCAAGGTCCCGGAACTTGGAGCCTACTGCTACCCTTAATTTCTAACGAAACAAAGTACAAAATTGTAAGGATTTTTTAAAATGTTACATAAAGGAGCATATTCAACCCTAACAGAATTCGGTCGTATCGAATACGATCAATCATACCTACCAATAGTTGAAATTTTAACAAAGTACAAAATTACTGTACCTACCAATAACGCAGCCAGAAATTTTTTTTACCATACTTGGAAGTAAATTTCGCGCTACCCTATTAGTATTTAGGATTCAATCAAATCGAACACAATCGAGTTGAATATGTCTGTAAGATAGAATACAGGAACTGAATTACACGATGATAAGTGTTTTAAGGGCTGATATTGCAATTGTCCTAATATGTGTGAAAATCAGAAACTTACAGAATGTAAACAGATAAGAAATTTTCACTGTGTAATAAAATATACCTAATTATTATTACTTTGTTGGTTTATTGAGTTTAAAGTTGACCAGTTGCCGCTGGTCAAAATTCGTATGCTCCAGAGCCACTTTTGGCCCCCGGGCCATGGTTTGGAGACTCCTGCTCTAAAGGCCAGTGACGGATTTAATAGAGGGCGGTGTGGCCATACAAACAAAATGTGAAATTGCTCTTTGCTACAAGCTAGCTATTGAAAGTCAAAGTATCCTGCTAACAGAGACAAAAGTCTTAGTTTTTGCATTGATGATACATTTTTAACTTCAAATAATAAAAAAAATTTGAAAAAAAAAAAAAAAAAAAATAGAACCGACTTCAAAAGTGCTCTAAAAAGTGAAAAATAATTTTATTCTTTAAACACCATCGATAATACTTTTAAACATAATTTTTGAAGTTGGCGCAAAAACAAAAAGTAAAATCCAGTGTAACATGCTTCGTTCATATTTTTTTCAGAAAATCAAAAATTAGGAACGAAACAGTTATATCGTTACTCAAATATGCTGTCATCAATGCATAATGTAAGTGGTAGTGAAGAACTGGGTCTGGTTAATTTTTTATAGTTATAGTTGAGTTATGGTTCTGAATGATCTTATCTATCGTTTTTGCGCCAACTTCAAAAATTATGTTTAAAAGTATTATCGATGGTGTTTAAAGAATAAAATTATTTTTCACGTTTTAGAGCACTTTTGAAGTCGGTTCTATTTTTTTTTTCAAAATGTTTTTATTTTATTCTTTTTAGTGTAAATGTATTTCAGAAATAGTAAGAAGTTACTATCACGAAACTTCACCTTATTTTTTTCATAAAAATGCCCTATACTAAAAAAAAAAAAAAAAAACTATAAACACGCCTTAAACTTTAAGCGATTGGCACTAAAGACTTATCTTTGCTCCTTTCTGGAATTCATTTGCGTGTTAATTTAATTATAACCATTTAAATAATACGTTTTCCCAAACTAATTTACATTTCACAGCATACAAGACGCTTGTAATGCAATCCTGTATCTCCTTACTTAGCCCCGATCATCTGCTATTGGCATAGATGATAACGATAAAGTACTACTAAAGTTGAGGCAAACGTAACCTGGTAGCATTGTGAAGGCTAAGCAGATCCTAATCACTGTATTACCTCGCTTCCACGTTAGGTTTACTCCCACTTTTGAGCTTGATGCTTGCTTCAGAGAAGCCTTCACTCAAAATCATAGGCGTCGGAACGGGGGGAGCTGAGGGAGCTTGAGCTTCCCCTGGAGTATTTCAGATCGGCTTAGCTCCCCCGGAAAATTCTTTCACTGCTGTTTTTTGCCGTACATTGTTTACCTCAAACCTGATTTCAAAAATGTGATCTGCCTTTTTTGGGAATTTCGGAATTTCTACCCAATGAGCAACAAAAGCAATGAGCAGACGGAGTGGTCAGTGCACTTGAATTCACCTTCACCTTTTTTTTCACTGTTTAAACATTCTTGATTACCGAAGTGCGGGAAAGTGGACTCTACTCCGCGGCCTGCGAAAATCAGTACCAGTCAGAGGCGTAGCATAACCAAACATTTTTTTGGTGGGGGGGGCACCAGAGCCATCACCAAGAAGGGTTTTGCTACCCCCCCCCCCCCAGTTTTTCAGAAATGGCGTCACCATTTTCATATTAGTAATGAAAAAAAAAGCAGAAAGGAAACCTTTACGATTTTAAGAACATGTAATAGAAATGATAAGTGAACAAATAGAATAAAAGTGTCGAAAAGAGTTTTTTCTGCAAAATTTGAAAGCAAATGCAATCTCTGAATATTATTTAGGAACATCCCAGCAAGGTTATGCATTATGATTTACCTCTGAGGAGCGCTGAAACGAACGTTTCGAACATTTTTTAACGAAAAGAAAGTATTCAGTGTTTAGTACAAATCTATGACAAGCGTCAGTCAAGTAAAAAATAAATACGTAAATAAACATAACTACATAGGGGCTGCTGGCATTTTTAAATTTCTTTTTTTCTTTTTCTTTTTTTTTTTTTTTTTTTGTAAAAATATCATCATGAAAATAATGATTAAGTAGAGAAAAATATATGTGCCACCAAAATACATTTTAATTAGAGAAAAAGTTGAAACAGAGTAAGGCGAGATTTAAAAATGTCATGACTAGTCACACCACTGTTAGTGTGCTAGTTCTAAGTGTTTAAATACAAAAGGTGAAATTAAACGAAAATTTTATCGCGATGTTCTGGAGACATGACATTTAAAACAAAAGAAAGTGTAAAAACTAAGATAAGTCTGAACTACCAAAAAATTCAAAATGTTTTTTTTTTTTATTGACGGGGGCCGCAAACGCTTGTATTTCAAATAAATAAAAATATAAGGCTAGAAATTGAAAATTTCATTATGGAGAAACCAAACCACTCAAATAATTTTGGAAATGAATAGCAGAATTTTAATCCAAGTTTCCACTAATATGCAAAATTATAAGCTGTATATCTGTTGTTGTTAAAATCAGGAAACAAAACATTGATTTTATGAGGGTAAATCGAAGTTTGACTTTGCAGAAGGATAAATTTCAATTTATTTTGCTGCTTTACTACGCATTGCTTTGGTCTATAGCATCTCGAGGTTGCATTGAAATCAGAAAATTCTTCCTTTGAACGCGAATGCTTCGCGCGGGTCAACTAGTCATCTAAAATTGCGTTTCTGAAATTTCACTATCGGAAAATTGCTGAAGACGGATCCCGAACCGCTCCTCCCAGTAACATAGCCAACTATAATCTAAAACTACGTTAGTTTTGACAACTAACTTCGAAAATTTTATTAATGAGCTTCAGCCCCTATACCTCCACCAATATAATTTAAAATAATCTTAAATTTCGTTTAAGGTCTTACCTTTCAAATAATTACTGGGGTAAAGCACCCGAAAACTCACCCCTAACGTCATTAAAAGTCAAATAAAATTGTTTTTGCAGCTCCAATTTGGAAAAATTTCCAGTCTTCATAAAGATATGAAAGATGGCACACAGCTGCGTTTCTTAGATTGTTCATTTTCGACAAATTTCTGGGAGGGGGGCCCTGGATTTCTCCTCTAATTAACATCTCCGAATAATGTCTAAAACTGCGTTTTCAGAACAACAATTTTGAAAAATTTCCAAGAAGAACCCTAAAATACCAACCTCCTTAACGTAATTAGAGGAAAAATATAAAATTTTTCAAGTTTCAATTTCGAAAAATGCCGAGGAAAACGCTTCCAGGCCACTTTTCCACCCTATCATTAACAAAGATCATCTAGAATACATTTTTAAGACCACACAAATTAGAAAAAACATCCTATTTTTGATTTTTGGGCTAATTTCTCTATAATTCTGGAACAAAAGATTAAGTGTCTAGCAAGCTGGGGGTGATGAGCCAGTTTGGCATTTAAATATGAATAGCATGGGTGCTCCAGACATAACTAAAAAAGATTGCTAAGGTTGTTTGTACTTGTTCAAATAATTTCAACTTTCCAAAAACTTATCACATTTTAAGTTATCTGACCCCTCAGATTATAATTTTTTGAAGTTACAATTATTCTTGTTTTTTTGCTTTCTAAATTACGGTTTTTTCGTCACTTACAGATATATTTTCTTTACAAAACTGTTACTTTTCATCTACTATTGCAGAAAAAACCCCCAACAATATTATTATATTAATATTTCATTGTTTCTATCAAAGACTTTTACAAAAACTTATCTGAACAATATAATATATAACGAACACTTCATTTTAACACATTTCCAACGTTCTGTTTCTCCGCCCTCCTGTTTCATCTATTCGCCTTTTTCTAGTTCTCAGAAAATAAGAAATTCTTCTAAATGCTACGCCGTTCCTCCAAAATTATTACAGAGCACCTCAAATTTTGTTTTCAAGGCTCCGATTCCCTGAAAATTACCGGAAGAGAGTCCCTGGATATCTTGCCATCCAACAACATGGGAGATTATGTAATGTTCCGTTTTTGGGACTTCAATTTAAAAAAAATTGCTGGGCCCCTAACGCCAACAAATATGATCCACAGTCGCGTGTTTTAGCGATTACAATTTCGAAAAAATTAACGAGAAGGAACCTCTGAACCTTTTCTGATAACACCATAGAAAAACGCTCTCTAGTAGGACTTCAAGTTTAAAAGTTTCCAAAGTAGAGCCCTAGTACAGTCTTTTCCTCTGACATCATTGAAGGTTGTCTACAATTACGTTTAAGACTTCAAGATCGAAATATTGGGCGGGAGATGTAAATCGATTCGAAAAATCGATCGAGGACAATCCTTCGAGTCGTATTTTCACTAAAGTCAACAAATATGGTATACAATCGCGTTTTTAAGACATTAATTTCTAAAAATTTTCAAGGAACGTATTCAAAACTTTTCTCCCCTTAACATTACCGAAGATCGCCTAAAAATTCGTTTTAAGAACAAGAATTCTGAAAAATTTCCGCGGGAGGATCCCCGAAACTCCTCTATCTCTACGTGCTCATCATCGAGTACTGACTGACCTTCTTTCAAAACCAGAAGTTTTATCACCTCATTCTCTCCACAAACAATTGATACAAGATAAAAAAGAGATGGAAGCTTCGAAGCTAATTTCATGTGTAGAAAAAAAAATTAAAGTCCCCCCCCCACCTATTATTTTAAGGGGCCACTGCTTCTGCCCCTTACATACCAGACACTTCTCATCATATGCCCCAGCTCCCCCTACTTCTACAAAGTTCCTACGCCTCTGCTCAAAATTATCATTACAATTACTATTAATATCACTGTTGTATGACACCAAACTTTTGTAACATCGGGTTTTATAGGTTAAGGGTCGGGTTAATCATTTAATAGGGAAAATGCGTGAAATTTACTGTTTTTTTACTTATAATTTTTTTTCTAAAGAACAAATATGGTCAAACGAAGTAATCGGACCTAAGTTGAGCCATCCCCTATCCATTAAAAAAATAATCATTAAAATCGGTTCACTAGGTGAGACGCTGTGAGTGGACAAACAAACAAAAAAAAAAACATACATACGGTATGAACTGATAACCGCCTCCTTTTTGAAGTCGGTTAAAAAGTAAAGTCGATGTTTTCGATAGTCGATAGATAGATAAAGTCAATAGTATAATAATGTTTAAAAACTTTGAAATTTATACGATAATTGTAAATGCATTTTGTTAAGTTTCGTGAAATCGTAATTTTTGGTTCATTTTCAAAGTTTGAGGCCATTAATTTACCTCTAAATAATTTAGTAATTACTCAAACTGACCTGCAAAAAACAGAAGAAAAAAAATTCATGGCTTTTAAGAACCACTTCAATGTACTGCTGAAAAATCGCTTCCAACAATGTAATTTGATTTTAAAAAATTATAATTTTTAGTACATTTGAAAAGCGTGAACGGAATGTTTGTTATAATAAATATTAATAATTTTGTGAAACAAAAAATGTGAATAGATGCTTTCATATTGTGACTGTATTTTCATATATTGAATGAATTTTAATAATTTTCCAATGAAGATTTCCCAAATTTTGGCTAGTGCAAATTTTGTTCTTGTGGTAGCTTTATTATTTCTAAATAATTCATCTTTGTATTTTTTATAAAATATTTTTTTAAAAATCCTTAGGAAGTTTTAAACAGAATAAATTAAAATACGGCATTAACAAAATCATATTCAGCGAGTGATAGTTCTAAAAGTGTCTTAATTTGTTACAAGAACAATATGCACCCCACAAAATTAATTTTTTAGTACGCCACTGCGGGACAGAGTTAAATGTTTCAAGTACTTCTCAATAACAACTTAGAAACAATATTAACTGATAAAGAACATGTGATTATATTTACAACAAACCAAAAAACAGGATTAATAAAATTTAAGAATTTTTGGACAGATTCAAGTATAATAGCTCATTGCGACCATCGAAAGATGAATGTTTGTGGAGAACAACTGAGCGTGTCAGTCGAGAATGTGAAAAAGTTTTGGAAATAAAACACAAAAATATAATGGTACTCATGTTCACAAGCGTTATGGAAAAAATTTCGAATTACAGTGAAACCTGTGTAAGTTGACCACTCACGGTGCAGTACTTTGGCGGTCAACTTAGACAGGTGGTCAACTTATAAAGGGTGGTAATGTTTTTTTTTTGTCATTTCTTGCAACATGTATTCATTTTTTGAGGAATTCACCCTTACTCTTTCTGTTCAGATCCACTTTCATTGTTTAACATTATGGAAAGTGAAACAATAATTAAAAATACTATTCAATACTTTTGTTATTTTTGCCTTGTTTTTAACTATATTAGACACTGTAGTTTTAGAAATTCCATATATGCCAGTTAATTTTCTCTCGCTTTCTCCATTTTCAATTACTTTTAATATTTCATACTTTTTATTAATCTCAAGTTCCACTAACTTGCTTTTTGAAGCTTTTTTATGTAAAATTTATAGCACAAAGAGCAACTGGCTCGACTCTCCCAGTTCATAAAGGCAAAATTAAAATGTCCTATCTCTTGATCCCTTGCACCAGAAACATGTAACTTTACTCATTACTCATTAGCAGACCCAGATCTGCGTACCCTCAGTGCGAGGGGCCCGCGTCCTTAAAGGGGCTGACGACCCTAGAAATTGATGAAAAAATAGAGAAAAAAAAACTAGCACTAAGGCCTATCGCTTTTCAAATAGACACTGCTGGCCACTAGGGAGAGGCCCTACATATTTTGTTGCAGGGGGCCCAAAATGTATAGATCCGGGCCTGCTCTTTTTAGCAGAATTCCTGTGTTGTCACAACGTATTGCAACTGAAAGAAAAGACTTTGAACTTTTCTACTGACAGCTATTTTCATTGAACAGAGTACAAAAAGCTATCTCAAATAGAACAACAAATGAAAAACAAGTTTGGAGAATAAAAAGCAGCATAAACTTTATACTGCTGTTCAGTTAGTAAAATGCAAGTATGTCATCAAAGCATTAAAAACATTCTTTGAAAGCTATCAAAAAATATATATATATATATATATATTATAAATAAATAAATAATAAAATAAAATAATATGCTGAAGAAAGTTTAAAAAATAAACCAAGTGGTCAACTTACAAAGGGATTTTTACAATACTCCAGACCAAATTTGGCGTACATTAGTGGTCAAGATAGACAGGTGGTCAAGAAGTAGAGGTGGTCAAGTTACAGAGGTTTTCCTTCATTATATGAGATAGGGGTAATTCCGTTCCTGACAAAAGCGGTCAACATAGACAGGTGGTCAACTTACAAGGGTGGTCAACTTTACAGATTTTACTACTATGTTTTTCTAAATCTAAATGAGCATATGTTGGAAACAGAAGCAGCTGATAATCATGTTAACAAGTTTATAAAATTAATCGGTTTTAAATATTTAAGCATGAGAATGTATAACTCACTTAATTCATACAGTGAAATTAATTCAAAGACCAATACGTGGGAGACTAACGAAATTAATACTGTATAAGGGACAATAATCACTAGTTTTCTGCAAACTTGATTTTAAATTGTCAGAACTATCATTTTGTGGAACAAAAAAAAAAAAAAAAAAAAAGAATTGGGGGAAGAAGGGGAGGGAGGAGCCAAACGACCATTCATGTAATTTATAATTGGACTGAAAAGTAACAAATTAATTTATTTTCTGAGCACTTAAAAAAAAAAAAAAAAAAAAAAAAAAAAACTCAAGTTGACTAGAAATCACGAATAAACCAAAGTTAGTGTTTGATTAATATATTACTGGAGTGTAACGCATGCAAATACTGTTTAATTAAAATTAACTGATATTCAATTCTATTTACATTTGTATTTCTAATTGATTTAGGGTTTTACATATGGTTTTATGAAAAATAGTTACACTGGCTTCAAAAGTTGTTGAAAAAAAAAACGCATTGAATCTATTTATCTGTATTTGAAAATTTTGATTTAAATAAAATAAAATTTAGAAGGTTAATTTTTGTTGAAGATTTTTTTTTTTTATATTTAACATTGAAGTCGTCTATTTGAACTCAGTATTTAAGGCATGGCCTGATTACTTAATAGGCCAACTAGGCCTTGGCCTAGGGCCCCCGCTCTTTAGGGGCCCCCAAATTGCTAAAATTGCTTTACCTAACGAAAAAAACGGTAATGTTTGATTACAGGGGCCCCTGAAAAAGGGTTTGGCCTAGGGCCCCTCGACGTCTTAATCGGGCCCTGATTTAAGGCACTTGAAAAAAAGTTTAAATAGCTTCTGCGTCTGTACAAAAGTTATGATGGGAAGATATCTAATAGATCATTCCATGAAAAAGCTGGCATTTGGTCCAGCATTTCATTAAAAAGTGATAATTTGAAAAGGTAATGAACAATATTTTTTGCTAAGGTACGCGCATACATTTGTGATTTCTTAAGCAAAAAAATTTTGTTCATTCCACCTTTTAATTATTACTTTTAATGAAACATATGAGATGTGTCATGTGCGGACAAAGTGTCAACATTTTCCGGAATTGCGTTTTATTTCCCTTAATTGTGCAAATGATGGCTGCGAAAAGCGATTCTCTTCGATAAGGGAAAGTTTCTTGTGAGGGTTGTCCCATGATCACGTGATGTCCAACCGGGGGATGTTGACAAAGGCAGGGAGAAGGCACATCCCTGAGGCACATCTACTCTATTTTAAGATAAATGCTGAGACCGGTTTATGGTGATTTGTTTAGGAGAAAAAAGGGTGGCAAGGGGGGATGGTGCTTTTTGGCGGTCGCCGCAAGCCTGTCAAAACAGCTACATATTACCATTTGTGGCAAGTACTTCCATATGGCTATCGCAATGTTCTTTCCCCTCAACTTCTTTTTCAGGATACAGACAAACCTTTCAAATAAAACCAATACTGAACATAAAGAAAAATAGTTGAAAATTTATTGAAACAAGTTTGCTTAATTCATTGATTGTCACTTGATGTAATCGGAAATTTTGCATTTTTTTTCGCTTTCCGCTAACCAAATTTTTGGTTAAGAGTTTAAACTTGGTTTTTAAAATATTTAAATAAACAGCATGATTTATTATTTCATCAAAAAATTCCAAACTACCAAGTCCTGATGCTGATATGCATCCTCACACAAGAACACCTTCACCGTCCTGATTAACTAGTCCAACTAAGTTCTTCATATTAAGTTCCTAATTTTTTCTTCTATTTACAATTATACTAATTTAACCAAAAATGTTGAATTCATTTTTATCTGTAAGACATAATTCTAAAACGTTTTGAGCTTATTTATCATTGATTTTGCGACTAATAGCGTAAGCTTTCTGTTTTTCGAAAGGTTAAGAACATCTCTGCGGAAAGAGATCCCATTTAATCCAGCTAATCAGAGAACTTGGCGAACAATTTTAAGTGAAAATAAAATGTAAATTTTTTTATTTAACTCTGCAGAAACTTTTACAGCACTCAAATGTGTATTTTTCACAAAATTTTTAACTGTAAATCTCCGATCACGCTTTGTCAACTTAGCCGGTTGACTTTTTCTTACCTTTTTTTCGGTCCACTTCTTTTCTTCAAAGCATTTAATCAAGCACTTTACTATAGAATAGAATAAATTTACTAACTTAGAGACATTTCAAACCAATTTACCGCTACTGTGAAGAAAAAATTCAAATTTTGAATGGTGTTTGTGCTTTTTTACGAATACCAGCCATTTTAAAGTAATAAGCACAATGTTAGGGAATAAGTAATAAAAACAATTAAAGCTAAATGACTTTAAAGGCTCAACACAACGCAAAAATAATAATAAAAAAAAAAGACATATGATAATTTTAATTATGAATTTATTCGAAAAAATTCGAGTGTACGATAATTTTTGCGGCGTGTTATTTCTCTGTCTCTTCGTTCTTTGACCCATTCTAAAAAGAAGATCCGTCAATATTTTGAAAAAAAAAAAACCTAGGGTTTTGTTTAGAATGGCATAGGAATGATGTGAAAAAATATTGGACTTCATGTTCGAATTCAGTTTCGCGTTATTTTGGTTTTACTAAAAAATTTCGAAGTGTACGAACACTTTTGGGAGCCACTATTCGTTACTGGGATTCAATTGTGTTTTTTTACAAAACTTGTGGGCCGCACAATCAAAAAGGTTGCGAACCGCTGGTCTAGAGGGACATCAGGGGCAGAGTAGCAAGAAAAATTTACCCTGGCATCATAAGCACCCCCCCCCCCCACCGCTCTTTCACTACCAAATCAGATTAATGCATAGGCACATGGGGTACCAAATCTGCAGCTAATGTTTTAAAATATTAAGTAATTTCATATCGCAATACAGAAAGGCGTAAATATCAAGATGAGTAAAAGAATCTTAAAATTTTGAACTCTAACAAATTCTAAAGTTACTCCAAGCTGAACAGTATGCTTCCATGGTTATTACATTTGAAATGATAGATACTTTTGATATTCACGTTTTATATTAATCATGCAAAATTTGACGACATCTTATTTTATGATACATATTTATCACAAGTATATGAGGTAGCGAGAAGCAAAGGGATGAAAATGTCTCTTATAAAGTTTTGAGTAAACCGCCTGCAAAGTTTAAACAGTGAGTAGCATAATATTGTAACGGATTCGGTGCGACTTCCACTTTCTTGAAATGAAGACACAGTTCTTGATAAAAACACAGGAAATTTATTTACACTATGTACAGGAAAGATCTTCAACAACTGCTAAATTATTCATCAGCAATTAAGCAATTATCACACAACACCGTAAACTCAACGTTTACACACGCATTTACTTCCAAATGCGAAAACAACACAGCGAAATGCCTCGCTATAAACAGAGCAAAAAATGCACTCAGTTCGAAAATCTCAATCGAAACTAACTGTTTATCCATCGCTAACGGCTTAAATACACCGAAAAGAATTTTCTCAAATATTCCACACGCTTCTCGAAATGCGTTGACCGTTATCAATGAAAAGAAAGAAAATAGGGGTCGTATAATTAAGCCGAATGAAAAAGGGGTTGTATATTCATTACGGGAAACTATTTACAGGTTACGTTCCTACAATAATTACTATTTGCAGGATTTGTAACATTGCCCCCTTCCTAAGGACTGCACGTCCCGGGCAGTACAATCCCCAGAAAGGGTGCCAAACTTCTATCACAAGTTTACAAATATACACATTAATTAATAACTAACAGATACAGAAAACACAATAATAACAAGAAATATTACTAAACATTAAAAGCAAAAATTATCTGCAACTTTTATGTGATCAACCATGGTTGCTTACGTAATACTCATGAACTATGGCCATAGTATGGGGCTAACCGATCATAATGTACAACCCTAGGTTTTGCATTAGGTGATTTTTGGATCCTCACTACGACGTCATTTAGTCGGTTAAGGACTTTGTAGGGTCCATCCCAATGCGACTGCAATTTGGGTGACAGACCTTTCCGTCGGATGGGATTCCATAACCAAACCTTGTCGCCTTCGTTGAATTCATGTCCAGTAGACCTTGTGTCGTATCGGGTCTTCATCTTCTCCGCCGCGATGTTGATTCGCTCTCGTGCGAAGTTATGAACGTCTTCCAACCGGGCCTGGAGATCCTGGATGTACTCCTCAGGCGATGAAGGCGCATCCGGAGGACGACCGAAGACGAGATCACAAGGTAGCCGAAGCTCTCGTCCGAAGAGCATCTGAGATGGGGCATATCCGGTAGTCTCGTGGACAGCACTGCGGTAGGCCAGCAGGAACAAAGGTAGCTTCTTGTCCCAATCCTGTTGATTTCTGGAAACCATAAGCGAGAGATTATTCAGGATTGTGCGGTTAAATCTCTCCACCATGCCGTCCGATTGTGGGTGTAGTGGTGTTGTCCTAGTTTTCTCAATTCCGAAAATTTGACATAGGCCCTTAAACACAGCAGAGATGAAATTCCTCCCTTGATCGGAATGAATCTGCAAAGGTGTTCCATATCTCGAGATCCAATGTTGGACTAGAGTCTCTGCTACGGTGGTAGCCTCTTGATCTGGAATGGGATATGCTTCCGGCCATTTGGTGAAGTAGTCGATGGAAACAAGAATGTATTTGTTCCCATCAGCAGTTCTTGGTAGAGGACCCAGGATGTCGATCCCAATTCGTTCGAAAGGAGCTCCAACGTTGTACAGATGTAGCTTCCCTCTGCTTCTCTTCTTCGGTCCTTTACGAGCAGCACAGGCGTCACAAGAATGGCACCACTTCTCCACGTCAACCTTCGCCTTGCTCCAGAAGAAGCGCTCCCGAACTTTATTGAGGGTTTTCAAGACACCAAAATGTCCTCCAGTCGCACTACTATGTATTTCTTTCAGAACATCTGAAATCCTTGATCGGGGAAGTAGTAACTGCCACCTAGATGTTTTGCCGTCGTCAGATTCCCATTTCCGGTGTAGCACGCCGTTCCGTAAATGGAGTGAGTTCCATAAAGCCCAGTATCTTTTTGTTGCAGGACTGAAGATGGAAACGTCCTGCCAGTTAGGGCGTCGACTGTCACTTTCCATGAACTCTAAAATTGGCTTTATGTCGGGGTCTTCAAGTTGATCTTTTCGAACTTGGTCATCACTCCATGGATCAGGTTCTGATGATGTTGGAGTCACTGTCACCTGATAGGCGGTAGGGCTAGTCGTTCCATACTGTTTCTCGATTCGGGAACAATAGTGGCAGTTCTCAGGACAGGGTCTCCTTGATAAAGCGTCAGCATTACCGTGAGATAACCCTTTTCGATGCTTGATCTCCATGTCATATTCCTGGAGCCGCTGTATCCATCTGGCTATCTGGCCTTCCGGATTCCTGAAGTTCAAAAGCCAAGTTAACGAGGCATGATCTGTCCGAAGCAGAAATTTTCGGCCGTAGAGGTAATGATGGAAGTGTTCTACAGCTTTCACTATGGCCAGTAACTCCTTTCTGGTGACGCAGTAATTTCGCTCCGACTTTGATAAGCATTTGCTCCAGTAAGCGATGACATGTTCATTTCCGTCAATTTCTTGGGATAAAACAGCTCCGATGCCCTCGTTGCTCGCATCAGTGTCCAGGATGAAGGGTTTTTCAGGCTGAGGATAGGCGAGGATAGGCGTTGATGTTAAAGCCTCCTTCAGTCGTAGAAATGCAGCTTCGCATTCTTTGGACCATTCAAACTTTTGCTTGCTCTCCGTCAGCTTATGCAAAGGTCGTGCGACGTTGGAAAAACCCTTTACAAACTTCCTGTAGTACGTGCAGAGCCCCAGGAAACTTCGCAGCTGATGGATGTTTTCGGGACGACTCCAACTCTTGACCGCAGATACCTTCTCTGGATCGGTTTGCACACCCTCAGAAGAGATGATGTGACCAAGATAGTTCACTTCCCGGCGGAACAAATTACATTTGGACGGACTTAACTTCAGATTGGCTTCCTTAAGCCTTTGCAGCACCTTCCTAAGATTTGCCAGATGTTCTTCAAAGCTGCGTCCCACGATGATGATATCGTCTAAGTAGACCAGACAGGATTCGTAAGAGAGTCCTCTTAACACTGTCTCCATAAGACGCTCGAACGTAGCTGGTGCATTGCAGAGACCGAAGGGCATCACTTTAAACTGCCATAAGCCTTGTCCAGTTGTAAACGCTGTCTTCTCTCGGTCATCAGGGTGTATTTCAACCTGCCAGTAGCCGCTCTTCAAGTCCAGGGTAGAAAACCACTTGTGTCCGGAAAGAGTGTCCAAGGTGTCGTCTATCCGTGGAAGAGGGTAACTGTCTTTCTTGGTGATTTCATTCAGCCGTCGGTAATCGACACAAAATCTGGTGGAGCCATCTTTCTTTCGGACTAAGACGATGGGAGAGGCCCAAGGACTGGATGAAGGTTCGATTACATCATTCTCCTTCATCTCTTTCAGGAGGGTCTCAACCTCTTCCTTCTTGGCGAACGGTAGTCGTCTTGAATGCTGTTTAATAGGGGGGTGTTCTCCAGTATAGATCCTATGCTGCGTTAAATTCGTCCGACCCACATCCTCCGATGTAGATGAAAACAGATGCTTGAAGTCGTCCACCAATTGTTCCGCAGCAGTTCTTTGATCCTTCGATAAGGGTGCACTCCCAATTAACTTCGATGTCAAGGACTCAGAAGACACAGTCTCGGGGGAATTGATTCTTCTAATGATGCAGTTTACGGGAGTACAAGTTGCTAACACTTCGCCTTTCCGGATATTCCTTGGCCTTTCACTCACGTTGGCGACTCTCACAGGAATTACATCCTTAGAAAGGTCCACAAGCGTAGATGCTACCAGCACTCCTTTTGGGTTATTGCTTAAGTTGGGGTATTCAATGAGTCCAAATCTAAAACTATTGCTTTCTTCAATGGAGCCGGGTATTAATGATTCTGACCTTGAGGGAATCGATAAATCTGTTTGGGCAATTATTTGATGAGCGGATTTTACATCACTTTCTGCGGGAAAGACTGCTATGTCTTCTCTCGTCGAGTGCAGCTCGTTAGTCTTGAAGTCGAGGTTGAAGTCATACTTCTTTAAAAAGTCCAATCCGAGAATGAAGGGGTCTATGATAGCAGCAACGAATGCGGTATGATGGTAAATGGCATTTCCAAACACAATTTCTAAGTTCACTTTACCTTCAATCTCGATCTTGTCACCTGTCACAGTTTGGAGGGTAACGCAGGGCGGCGTCCACAGAATGTTGAGTCCAAATTGACGAGCCACATCTGTTCTAATGATCGTAACATTGGCTCCAGTGTCAATAATCAGTTCGCAGGGAAACCCGTTTACATATGCGTAAACAAACAGTCCATTACTGCCGCCACTCGTCGATGAAATCTGGAAAACTTTAAGATGGGGCTCATTCCAATTTGGCGACCTCCGCCCCGCGAGATTGCCATGGCTTAGTTTTCCTGGACCTGCGAGGGAGAGGTGCTCTTCCCTCTGGTTCCTTGACGAGCTTCACAGTTTCTTCGTAAGTGACCCTCGCCACCACATTTCCAGCACTTAAGTGATTGTCCATTATGGTCCTTGGGAGCCGAAGTCCTTTTGAGGATTCCTGCAATTTCTTTTATTTGCTTTTCCAGTTCAGCAAAACGTGACGAAACCGGATCAGGCTCATCAGTTTTCACGCCGCGGATTGAATGGCGATCCTTGCGGGTTGCTTGCTGGGCGGCCTCCAACTTCATCGCATACACAACAGCAGAACTCAGGTCTTTGACATCCGCCATCCGTAGAGCTTTCTGGATTTCCGGATCTCGAACCCCGTCGATGTAGTAGTTGAGTGCCAGGTTGTCTCGAACATCCGCAGGACAGTCACAAAAAGCAAGATGAGACAATCTCTCGACGTCCGCCGCTAGCTCTTGCAGGGTTTCCCCGGTTTTCTGGAAACGGGACTTCAACTGGAGTCGGCTGAAATCTTTCTGGCACTTCTCACCGAAGCGAAGCTCCAACGCAGATGTGAGGGCGGCGAAATCCAGGCGCTGGCTGTCCGGAAGGGTCTGGAGAATGTCCGCTGCGTCACCTCTCAGGGATGCTGCAAGATGGCAGGCCTTGGTAGCAGAGTCCCATCCGTTCGCTTCCGCCACTATCATGAATTGGGTCTTGTATACCTGCCACGAACTTTTCCCATCAAATGTGGCCAGTTTAATGGACGGTCGAGCAACAGATGTGGGAGCGCCAAACTGTACAGAGCTGCTTTCCGCGGTCGCCAATCTCCGTTCCATGTCTTTAATTATTTCTTCCTTAAATGAAGTAAATTTCTTGTCTTCTTCTTCCAACTTATTTTCCACACTGGCGATACGCTCTTCCACAGTATCAAATTTTTCTTCCAGAGCATCAACTTTATCTCCCATGGCGGTTAGTTGATTCTCCATCATGGTTTTCATCGACGTTAGGTCACTTTTTATTTCATTTTGACTTGTAGTAATTTTAGCAGTTAAATCACTATTTAACTGTTCCTGGTTAGTCGCCAATTCATTTTTTAATTGCTCTTGATTAGCTGCCATATCATTTTTTAATTGTTCTTGATTAGCTGCCATATCATTTTTTAATTGTTCTTGATTAGCTGTAAAACTTGCAGTCAAGTCACTTTTTAATTGTTCTTGATTAGCCGCCATATCACTCTTCACAGAGTTGATTGCATCAAGCAGTTGTTTTAATTGTTCATCCATTGCGCGAGTAATCACCATAAAAATAAAGTCCAAATTTAAAAAGTCTTTATGAAAAAATGTCCAAAGTCACACTTACTGCAAGAAAGTCCTGAAGTAGCCCCACGTTGGGCGCCAAGTTGTAACGGATTCGGTGCGACTTCCACTTTCTTGAAATGAAGACACAGTTCTTGATAAAAACACAGGAAATTTATTTACACTATGTACAGGAAAGATCTTCAACAACTGCTAAATTATTCATCAGCAATTAAGCAATTATCACACAACACCGTAAACTCAACGTTTACACACGCATTTACTTCCAAATGCGAAAACAACACAGCGAAATGCCTCGCTATAAACAGAGCAAAAAATGCACTCAGTTCGAAAATCTCAATCGAAACTAACTGTTTATCCATCGCTAACGGCTTAAATACACCGAAAAGAATTTTCTCAAATATTCCACACGCTTCTCGAAATGCGTTGACCGTTATCAATGAAAAGAAAGAAAATAGGGGTCGTATAATTAAGCCGAATGAAAAAGGGGTTGTATATTCATTACGGGAAACTATTTACAGGTTACGTTCCTACAATAATTACTATTTGCAGGATTTGTAACAATATGGTAACTTCAAAAAAAATTCCGGCTGATCATCCAAGTCCAAACGGCAGCTAAGATGGCTTGAAATTGCAATTGAAGGGCTTGATGCGAAAAGGAGGAAGCTCCAAATTTCAATTTTCATAAAGTCCGCATTAAAACTTAAAGCGCCATGTCAGTTTTATTTTTTCAAAATTTTTGGATGACTCCTCATGTATAAATCCTGAGAATCATATAAGGGGAGTTATTAAGATATGAAAATGAAAAAAGTGGATTGATATTTAAGCTCACTTTTATGGTAGTGAATCCGGGAGGAAAAATATTTTCCGTGATTTAATGAGACTAAGATTTAGTTTTGATCATTAGAATTATAATAAACATTTTCAGTTGTAAAGAAATTGGTGATACCTTTATTGGCGCTGTATTTATTCATTTGTTTAAAAATTTAGGGTTGGTTGAGGTAAGTGGGTCAACCCCCTAAAACTGAAATATTTTGTTCACACTGACCATGTCACATTTCATCAGTGATTGATTTTACGCATATTTAGGCTTCATGGAACTTTTCCCTAAGTCATAAAACTTATGTACGAAAAAACGTTTCCTAAAAATATATTTTTTAGGGAGTTTAAGCAACATTTTTCAAAGAAATGTTTATATGTTGCTTTTGTAATTTTTTTTAAATCCTTAATCTTTTATGTACCTATTTTTTATATACCTATTGTGCAATAATTCTAAATGCACATAACACTGCCCCTAAAAAGAGTAAAAAGGAGTAAAAATATTTGTTTTCGGAGCTCAGCAGTTGCGTAGGTTCTAGAAAACGGCCAGACAGTCGCAGAAAATATCGTTGCCCCCCCCCCTCCCCTTTCCAAAGCCCTGTTGTAATTACGACAGATAAATCGCCCCTATATAACGTTATCAAATTTTCAATACATGAAAGATATTGTGTACCAACCATTCAGGCTCTGTGCCTCCCTTTGAACACTGATGCTAGGTAGCACCCGCCACCCTCTCCATGCACACACCACTACAGTGTATGGTTAATAAAATCGGAATTCAAAATTAAAGCTAGATACTAAATGAAAATATAGAGAAGTTCGTGCATAAAATTTGAATGCGCATAACTTGAAAACTTTTAATTGTAATATTATTATTAGAGCAGCTGAAATCACATAACCAAAGAAGAGTAAGTGCTAGTCAATTAGGATCTAGGTGAAGTTGGCTTGTAGTACCAATATTTTTCACAACATCTGCATATGTGAGTAATTATCTTTGGTAATACTGCCAATTCGTCCTTCACAATTTTTTAAACATTAGATTATAACTGTTACAAAGCCCTCTTAAAATTCAATTTCAATGTCCAGTCTCGTCGGGTATTTTAACTTTAAGTATGCAAATATGTTCGGAAAATCCGGATTTACAGAATATGATGATAAACAATGTAAAACCTTAAAAAAAAAAAAAAAAAACAGGTAATATCGAAAATATTCACATGTCACCACAACATCTTATATATTTTATCTCTACATTGTTTTTGTGTCAGTCTGCGCAGTTGCGAGACCAGAAGAATTTTTTGGGAGGGATTTTCCAAATAGAAAAATACTGTTTTTTCCTTATTAGTTTCTAGTGGGAAAATATAATTCAATATATTTGAGCAAACAATTTCTATGCCCCAATGATTATTCATGATATCACTTGCTTTAAAAGATAAGTAATTGATGTATTCGTATTGATATCAAAATGACTTTAAAAAGAAAAGGGTCAGGGCTAGTCGAGCTAATTGTAACTAGAGTTACTTTTTCATTGTATTTTTTAAATCTCTCACGCACCCCTGATTGAGAATCCTTGTTCAGATAAATGTTTCTGAACAATTTTTAAAAAAGATTTTTGTTAAATTCATTCATGTTTGTTCGATTGCGCATCATAGTTTTCTGTTTCTCTTTTTCTCTCTCCACCCCCATTCCATTCTAAACTCTGATTGGGAATTGAAAAAGTGTTGGTGAAAAAATTGGACCACCAAAACTTTGGACGTATAACTTGCACAAGTTAATTATCTCTTCAGATGACAATACCTTTGGGCACTTAAAGTACTTTTTAAAACATTCTAATGTGGTTAACAATACCTTTGAGAACCACTCTCACCATTTTTTTAATATACTATTGCTGGAGCAAACCTAACCTGGCAGCATTGTGAAGGCAACGCATTTCCTAATCACAACATTACGTTGCCAGGTTAAGTTTGCACCAACTGTAAGTTTTCTAAGTTCTAGTTCATCATGTTTTTTAACTTATTAATTCACTGATTTGAGTCATTTACTGGACCATCATCATGTAAGGTTTACATACGTTTGAGAAACGTTTGGATATCTAATATTGCTCAAAACTTTAGGCGCTCACCTCAAACACTCTCTGCATAAACAAAGTGCTTTTGCGTGAATCTCGCTTGCAAATCTCAGAACCATAAATTCTTCCATTGATTTTTGATTGTACAAATGATTTGTAAATGATTGTATTTAATATTAATTTAGGCCTGAAAATTCAAATAAAAGAATTGTAAGGCATTTGTTTTTCTTGGACCTCAATGAAATTTTTCAAAAGTATCCGAATCTGAATTAAAATTACTTGCCGACCCCTGTTATAAAGGAATTCAAAAATCTTTTGTGAGATAGTTCAATTAAGATATCCCTTTGTGTTTAAATCAAATCACCAGTAATTTTACACTGATCAAAAGATTGTGTTGATTTTGTTTTACTAAAATTTACAGCCAGACCATTATTTGTTAAGTAACCTAACATTACTTTTATTAATTTCTCAGGAGCTCGAATTCAAATAAGTTCAGTTGCATTCGATCCGAAAATAACGTGGCGGCAGTAACCAAGAGAGACGTTTACTGGTACATATAAGATTCTCCGTTAAATGATCGTTAAAGCTTGACCACGGAGAGATGGCGGAAGACCTTGAAGCGAAAACATCATCATTAGTAATAAGTAGAATCGGTTGAAATGAGGAGTGACATGTATGTAGGGACGTATAGGAGTAAACGATATGAAAGGGGCCCGTAAAAATCTACATTGATGGGCCCCAAACTTCCTGTGCAAGCCCCTGGGAATAGGAACTTTGTTTAGTTTAACAAAATGTCGTCAAGATGTGCTGATTTTACAGCCGACACTCTTCATGCAAGACATTGAAAACTAATGTCTTTTGTTCCAGTTCGAAAATCTTTAATTCATTTTAAAGTGTGTACAATAAAGTAGTCCCAAAAAATCAATTTTCGAATTTCTTTCGCTGCACCCCCCCCCCCCTTTAAAATGTGCCACACAATTAGCAATGTTTCAGTTTAATCCGATAATATTAACACGCGCGCGTGCCGCAAAGAGGTTAAGTTACGAAAAACAGCGATTTTTAGCGAAAAATCGTAGTTTGACCTCTTTAAAACTAAAACTTTTCATTCTAGAAACTATGTTCTGGTCTTATTTTATAGGAAATTTTGTTCTCGTAAAGAGACATCTTCAGGTTTCCTTAGGAAAATATCATCAATAAGAAATTTTCATGCAAAGATCTAAAAGCATTACAATATTCAATTACATTTACTTGCTCTTTGTTAATTTTCATTTATCCATTAAAAAGGCTTGATTTGGAGGTATTTTAAAAATTAAATGCAACTAATTGCTGGTTAAACGAAGCATTAAAAGTGAACTATTAGTAAAATTATGAATTCAGTCTATTTTACAACAGGGTGTTTAAGGACACATTATTAGCATATACATTTCAACTCCGTACTCTCATCTATAGATATCTTTGATTATGAAATGCAGTAGCGTACATAGACTTAGGTGTTAGGATTGCTGAAATTAATATCCAACAAAGGGCTAAGTGTCATAAAAGAAATATTTTTCATTTGAAGTTGTATTTAAACTTCCTTGTCTTCAAAATCAGTTTTCAACTTGGAGACATTTTGTAAAATGATGATTTTTTACTTCATATAGGTACAAAATTTTAAATGAAAGGAACTTTAGACAGCTGCCAAATGTTGTAAGAGTATAGGGCATTGCGGCTACAGTTTTCGTGAATAAACTCAAAATTGATAAAATACATGAATTTCGTTACCAAAGGAATCTTTTTGTGTTTTAATGAACCTGACAGCAGAACTGCCGAATGAGCGTATTTTATCAAAAATACTTATTCATGTAAAGTCAGACCAAACAACGTAAGTAGAAGCACAAATTTGTAAATTACAGCAGACACGTGTTTCGGCGTTATAGGGAACGCCTTTTTCAATGCAAAAAATAATGAGCTTATGGATGAAAAGACATCAGACAAATCCTTTTGTCGGATGTCTTTTCATCCATAAGCTCATTATTTTTTGCATTGAAAAAGGCGTTTCCTATAACGCCGAAACACGTGTCTGCTGTAATTTACAAATTTGTGCTTCTACTTACGTTGTTTGGTCTGACTTTACTATTCAGCACAAAGGTATTTATTTATCTTACTTATTCATGGTTAAAGCAAATTTCTTCAAATTTTTTGTCAGACTTCAAATGCAATTGAGAATAAGGCGGGAAAGATGGTCCTTTCAATTTTAAGCTCAGTTTGTTCTTTTAGTCCTACTGACACAGGGCCGTTTCCAAGGGGAGGGCTTTATGAGTTAAACCCCTCCGACTGGGAAAAAAAATATGTATCAAATGAAGAAAATGATTGACTTAAATTAACTTTAATATGAAAGTCTGCGTTCAGCGTTTTTTTTTTTTTTTTTTTTTTTTCTCTCTCTCTCTGAAGTTATTCTGTAATTTAACTCAGTAATTCTGTAATTTATTTCTCTAATTCAATTCAGTTGGATCTAAACACTTGCATTTATTTCTTCTTTTTTAACTTAAAAAGTTTTACATAACATTCAAATGTTATGTAATTTACAATTGTTAAAGCTTTATCGACTGAAATAGTATTTTGGAAAAACTGTGGTGGTAGAATCGCTGAATGACCTACCAATAGAAAGCATTAATATTGCTTATTGTAAGGAGGTAATGATGAATTTGGCATGTGTTGCAGCTATGAAGATGGGTTAGTGATTGTGCTACATGATGATTATTAAATGAAATAAAGGCGCAATTAATAGAACTTGAATATCATAGAAAGTCATCCAACAGAGAAACTCAGTGAAACTCAGGCCCGTGTCCAGATTTTCATAAAGGGAGGGGTTTTAATCTTACCAGTAGGGGGGGGGGAGAATTCAACCCCCTTACAGCTTTTAGTTTTACGGCAAATTACCGATCCCAGTATGGCGTTTATTCACATGTAAGGAGTGCTGTATTCTTGAAGGATACCTCTAGCTGTACAAGTTACCAAAGTATTCCTTCGTTTCACAGATTCGCTTTAATCAAACTTTGCTTGCTTCTTTTTAATTAAATCTGTTTACTATTTAGTATATTGCAATGAGTATTAAAAACTCTTCACAAATTCTTTTATAATGTAGAATGTATATTAGGTTGTTATGTTCTGAAATAATACTTAATAAACTAAACAAGAAAGAGCTCTTTGCAGATGCAAATTACATAGCCAAGCACAATCATTAATGCAACTTATGTAACATATGCCAAATTCACCATAAGCTCCTTACAATAAGCAATATTCTTTCTTTGCGTTGGTAGATCATTCATCGGTTCGTCCGCCATACTTTTTCCGAAATATTACATCAGTTTGTAAGGCTTTAGCAGTTGTAAATCGCAAAAAACTTCAGAGAGAAAATTAAAGTAAAATAAAAACGCCGAACGCAAACTTTCTCATTAAAGTAAATTTAAGTCAAATATACATTTTCTTCATTTTGCTTATTTTTTCCCCAGGGGAGGGGTTTAACCCCTAAAACCCTCCCCTTGGACACGGCGCTGTAGTATAAAATCTACATACAAGTAGAAAAAACTGGCTATCCGTGTGCAAATTGACGTTTCGGCAGTACGTGACTTTTTGTTGTTTATATAAATGTAAAATTAGCAACTAAAGATGGAATTAACGATTACTTACGATTTATTTTAAATTGTAAAACTAATAGTAAAATTGAAAAGTACAGACATTTTTCAGTCTCAAAATAAGATTCCTTTTAATTTTATGTGAAAAAAATATTTCACTGTGCCAGGACTATTTTTCGTGGAATCACACAGCTACTCCATGTTATCTGTCTTGGAGAGTTTCAGTGAATTTTGGCCAGGTTGAGGGGGCAGCGGTTTGACCTTCGTGAAGGTCAAAGCAACAAGTTGTGGAGTGACGCGTTCGTCAGAGAGAAAAAAACATGTGTTTTTTATTCTCTGAAAGTCGCTGTGCGACTTTTTCCTTGTTTACGGATTTGGAAACCTTGCCGTCGAGATTCTAAGCTAAATTCCATATTTTATGATAAAAATCTACATTTTTCATTACAATATTGAGTCATGTTTTTGTGAAATGAATATTTTTTGAAGCTTCAAAAATGTCTACTGTTGTAAGCACTTGCATACAATTTAAAAGTTCATGCTATAAAAGGGGTCATATAAAATACTTTACATAATTGAATGATTCCACACACCTCCGAATTGTTATTTTAGTAACGCAACAAACATTCGAGAAGGTTAAACAATTCCAAACATCGTGCTAATTGGTAATGCATAGTGCTAATTTGTAATTGGGTAATGCAACAATTTTTAATCCTTGCTTTTTTGATATCAAACATTACTATTTTTTTAAACGAAAAATACTTATTTTTGTTCTTGTTCTACATTTAAAACTAATTTATGTTATAATAAACAATAAATATATATTTGCCTTAGTCCATAATATTACTGTAACTCTTAAGTTGTTATCCCCCCAGTGAGAGTTTAAAAGGTGCAAGATGTTAGTCAGCAGAGCAAGAATGGTAAATAGCGATCAAAATACAATTTTTTTTCTTTGCTCTTTCTTCATTTTATCAATTTATATTATTCAATATTTTGTTATTCGCTCCTTGAATAGTACTCCTCCCAGAGTGGTAGTTTGAGGAGTTCATATTCTTAGTTTTACCTCAGGAGGTACAATAACAAGGCAAAAACCAGTGACACAGAAAAGGAAGGTATTAAACACCCCCTGAGGCCGGTAACGTAGCCACCGGGTCCTTTCCAAAATGTTCGTTACTGTTGCAGTAAAACTTATCCATAAAAAAAATATATATATATATATATATTTTTTTTCTTTCTTCCACTTTATTTCAAAAATTGTATTAAAAAAAATCTCGAGAAATAATAGTTTTTGAAAGTAACTATTTTCACCAAGCACAGCTAAGTACATTTTTACGCGTTGAATTTCGAAAAATGTTCGAGGAAGAGCAACCACTCCCTGCATTATCGTCTCAAGATGTAGCCTAAAGCTGCTTTTTAAACAATATCAAAAAAAGTCTGTAAATATTCCCTGAATTCTGACCATTTTCCAAATGTCATCAAAGATTGCCTGAAAGTCATTTCCAGGTCATCGATTTCAATAAATTTCCGGAGAAATAACTCTTTACTCCTTTCTTTCAGGGCCGTTCAAAGAAATTTTAGAGCCCTTCACGAATGACTTTTTTAAGGCCCTACTCCATAGCTTGCCCCTACATATATTTCTCCGTTCCCATATTCCCATAACTCAATTAGCATACCCCTTCTGTCTTCAAATAGTTTTACGAAGAACTTTTTAAAAACCTAAACCAACATTTTTAAAAATTCGTCGGTCGTCGCTTTTGGAAAATAAGTGCTGTATCTGGGCGCATTCGGGGTCCTTGGATCCTCTCATACCTTTAAAAATGCAATTTCCGGTCATTTTTAACCGACTTCAAAAAGGAGGAGGTTATTAGTTAATACCACATGTATGTTTTTCTTCTTTCTTTCTTTCTTTTCTTTTCTTTTTTTTTTTTTTGTTTGTCCACTTACAGCCTCTCACCTAGTGAACCGATTTTGATGATTCTTTTTTTAATGGATAGGCGATGGGTCAACTTAGGTCCCATTACTTTGTTTGACCATATTTCTTCTTTAGAAAACAGTTATGTGCAAAAAACAGTAAATTTAATGCAATTTCCCTATTATATGATTAAAATTATATGAAACCCATTGTTATAAAAGTTTGGTGCCATATAACAATAACATTAATAGTAATTGTAATGATAACTTTGAATTAAGGCTTCTCTGAAGCAAGCATCTTCATCAGTGTCATTGCTCCATAGTGGTGGCAAAGCTAACCTGGAAACGAGGTGATGCAGTGTTCAGGATCTGCTTAGCCTTCACAATACTAACAGGTTATGTTTGCCTCAACTATACAGAAATGCAAATAGTTAGGGATATTTAAATGTTTATAATTAAATTAAACCACAAATGAATTCCAGAAAGGAACAAAGATAAATTTTTAGTGCCAATCGCTTACAGTTTAAAGCGTGCTTATGTTTTTTTTAATATGGAGCATTTTTATGAAAAAAATAATGTAAAGTTTCGTGATAGTAACTTCTTACTTTTACTGAAATATCTACATTTACACTAAAAAGAATGAAAAAAAAAAAAAAAAAAATGACTTTAAAATTTCTCTAAAAAGTGAAAAATAATTTTATTCTTTAAACACCATCAATAATACTTTTAAACATAATTTTTGAAGTTGGCGCAAACACGATAGATAAGATCATTCAGAACCATAACTCAACTACAATTATAAATTTAACGGGTCCTAGTTTCTTCACTACCACATACATTTTGCATTGATAACAGCATATTTGAATAACGAAATAAATGTTTCGTTCCTACCTTTGGATGATTTTCTGGAAAAAAATATGAACAAAGCATGGTTACACTGGGTTTTACTTTTTGTTTTTGCGCCAACTTCAAAAATTATGTTTAAAAGTAATATCGATGGTGTTTAAAGAATAATTTTTTTTTTTCATTTTTTAGAGCAATTTTGAAATCGGTTCTATTTTTTTTTTTCTATTTTTTTTTTATTGATGACTAAAAATAGGGAAGGTTCGGGAATTTCTTAGGAAAAATTTCAACACTAAAGCTTAAAAACTGAGTTTTTGGCCATATATTTAATGACGTGTTTAAATAGGAAAGGTTCCGCTGATTTCTAAAGAAATTTTTTACAGTGAATTTTCAAAAAAGAAAAAAAAAACGCAACTTTAGGTTGGTTATAAACTTAGTTATAAAAGAGCAAGTTTTACATAGCAGCAGTGTAGACATAGTATAAGAAATGCTTATTGCTATCGTTTGCCTCTTTTAAATCAAAAGTCGGGGCTGGAGTTAGGTAGATTGTTGAGCTTTAATGTGAGACAAAGAATATAAAATGGGCAAAATAATATAGATTTAAGAAAATGGGAAGAAATTTTAATCGTTTATTTCAGAAACCCGTCAACTGCACTTTTTAAAATTTTCAGAAAACTAAAAAAAAACTTCCGAATTCTTAAAATTTCTGATTTTTGAATGAATCTCCGGAACTCCTAAGCTGACCAAAAATAGGTCTAAAATCGACTTTAATCCAGAAATAAAAAGAAAGTTATTCCATCCCCCCTTCCTTTGCTATAACGTTACAAATAAATTGCGAAAATTACGATTTTTGTGGCTGTTGTTGTCTTGTGCCAGCTAGGCTGGTAATTGGGGTGCGCTGCTTCACTTTTCCAATTGTACAGTAATTTGGTGTGAAATCCGACTTCCACAGTACACACATGCCATAAGGACCCGTTTACAGGGTAGGCTATTCAAACAACACATTCACACAAAGAAGGACAAGGACAGGGGAGAGAAAGTACGTCCATGGATCCATGCCCGAGCCGTTATTCGAACCCGGGACCACCTCATCGTAATCAGACTCCTCTGACCTCTAGACAAGGCGGGTAGTAATTTTGTAGTTAATTTCTAAAATTTTTCCGGAGAGGATCCTGCCCCCCCCCCACCCCACTTTTCGTTTTTGCCTTACACCATTACAGATGCACTAAAACTGCTTTTCGACCGGTCGATCTCGAACCTATTTTGAGTCGCTCGCGCAGTATTTTGAAACTTGCTTTACGTCTGAGTAGAATTAATAAACATTAATTTCTAAAAAAACAAAACTTCAACAACAAAATTAGGTTTGACACCTAAATCAAAAGCTATTAGATAATTTTCTAAACTTTTTGTTGTCACTATTTTATAATTTTTACAACAAGAAATATTCTTGTTTTTGAAAATATTTTGATGTGAGTAAGCATAATGTTATGTTAGCAGTTTAAAACTACTACCTAATAAATATCAATGTCTTTTTTGGATAAGAGTAAACCTACATTTTTAAGTCAGCATATAATCAACTCAACCGTCTTTGCTACGAATCCGTTTACATCTACAGTGCGGAACAGTCAATTTAGTATAGTTTACGCATCACGCCCCCCCCCCCCCCCTTCAAGTCGATCTTGTATTCACACTAAACTTGGAACCTTGGAAAATAGATCTTCAGTTAATTTAGGTTGCTGACCGCTGGCCTAGAGTAACCGATACTGCTGTGGAAATATTCGCATGATTGCAAATGTTTTCTTCTTTCTTTATATCGTACTGTCTTTCGCAGGCAAGAGGCAGAAAAGTACAAGCATTCATCATTAAATCATACAATTGGGTTCCAGACTCAATTGTAGACGAATTTCGATAATTTTATTGAGGAGGGAGATTCACGGCTCTCCTCTGAAATATTTTGAAATTAAAGCCATAAAAACGAAATTTTAGACATCTTTTAATAATGGGGAGAGGCGCGTTCTTCTGAAAGTTTTTCGAAAAGAGAGTGCTAAATTCGCGTAACCACAACGAATAAAGAAACCTGTCACACACAGGTACACAAAGATGGATAATTTCCTAAAATGCCCAAAATCAGTAATTTATTCAGCACACAAAGCTTGAAATTCGAAAATTTTCGTGGATGGAATACTTCTTTCTATGTATTAGATGTAAAAGAAATTAATAATGATTTATGAAAAATTAGATATTATAAGATCAAACTGCTCTACTTTTATCAGCGGAGCCCAACATTATTGAAAGTGTGAGGAAAACAATTTAATGGTTGATTGAAAGAACTGCCATTTAGAAAATGATAAAAAACAAGGGAGGGAAATGAAATGAAAAGTTCTACATAAACTCAAGCGGTTTACAAAGAAAATATATCAATATTGCGCAGTCAAGAGTTAAAAACTTTAACCAACGTTGTTGGAAACTTTAAAACTACTTCTTGTCTTTTTGCAAATGAATACATAAATGGTCTGAGGTGGTTTTTATTGAAAAAGAGACACTGCTACTACATTTTGGAAGGAATACGTAAAAAAAGATTTTTTCATGTACAACTTGTTTGAATAATATTTTTCTTTCAAAAATTTCATGTCCAAATAAAAAAAAAGAAAAAGATAATAAAAATAAATATAAAAACAAGCACAATTTTTGGGGGAATCAATCCTCAAAAAATATATTGATGGCACCAACTTGTACCATAATCCCCCCCCCCCCTGGGCACCCCTGCCAAAGTCCTCGGACCTGGATAAGCTGAGATAATTTTTAGCTGAATGAAGCGAAAAAAAATGTGAATCGATCAGCAACATGTCAAGAAAGAATCTAATTTTAGTCTTTTGGCAATAGAGTCCGATTTTCAAAAGAATGTGTCGAAAATGATATAATAGAGTCAGTGGCGTGGTCCATGGACTAGAGGGGCTAGGCTCGTCCCTTAAAAAATCGCCAATTGAAAAGTTCAAAAAATTTGTTTGAAGAACGTAAAACTTATTTTTATTAAAAATGAACGCAAGTAAAAATGAAATGAAAATGTTTCCTTCAAATTCATAGGCGTATTCTTCTAAAGTGCCTCCCAAACCTCTTTTTTAGCCTACTTTCCCCAGTAAAAAGAAAAATAAGAAAAAAGCATGAAAGAAGGCTTAATGCATCTTAAAAATATCGAGAAAAACAAAAAAAAGTTAAAAATAAATAAAATAATTAAATAAATATCGAAAAATTAAAAATTGAATAGCAGGGTATTGAGATGGGAAAAAATGTCTGTCGGTCCATCGGTCTGTCCCCCCCCCCCCTAATAACTTTTGAATGAATAGTCCGATTCGAACAAACTTTTTTTTTGTTCGAAAGATCTCGGCAAGGACACCTCAATCCCATATTTCACTTTTTGATTTGAACTATTTTTTGTTTAATTTTGAACAGTTCAACAAAACTTAATATTAGCGCCTACGGGGAAATTCAAGGCAATTTCGAACTGTGAGGCGAATTTGCTTCGAACAAACTTTGTAGGAAAAAGCTTTTGATGAAAAACTTGTATATAAAATATCCTTTTGATTTGAAAAATTTTCCGTTCAATTTCGAACAGTTCGAATCCCTTAGCATTAGCGCCTATGGGGAAACTGAAAGTCAATGTAGATTCAGTACTTGAAGGCGAATTTACTTCAAATTTTTTTGGAAGTATATCTCTTGACGACAATTTCTAGACTCTGACTCCGAGAACTTAGGGGCACCTGACTCCGACTCCGACTCCCCGACTTCGTAGCTCTGGTAAAAATTTATACACGGAGGAAAAATGACCGACTCCGATTCTTGAATATTCGACTCCGACTCTTTTATCCCAAAATGAGATTAACTCTGACTCCGACTCCGCAGCCGTGGTTTTAACTGTGAAATAATTATTGTTAATATGACTTTTTTTTATTTTCGGTGGAGAAACTTGAAGTCATTTATGTTTCTACATAAAGATATGCGCAGACGATTTTTTTTTTTTTTTTTTTTTTTTTGACAATGAAAATTATTTCTTTAAGTTGACATTTTATTGTTTTTATTTATTTTGGCGAGTGCATTAATTCACTTAAAAAATTATTTTTGGCAACAGGGGAAAATACGATTTTTTTTGAAATGATGTATTTATTTTATTGAGCTTAGTAATTTTAATTATTATTTTTTCGTTTTGAAAGCGGTTAAAGAATTTTTCTTTAATGTAAAAAAGTGCATTAGCTGCTTTGTTTTAAAGGTGCTGCTATTTTATTTGTTCGTTTATTTATTTATTTATTTATTTTTTTTTTTTTTTTGATAGAAATCAGCTTAGAATCTTAAAAAATTACGATTGAAATAATTTGCGGTTTCAGCTATTTTTGAGAACATTGATCAGGTGCTAGAAAGTAGTATGGGTATACGGGAAAGTAGGCTCGTTTAGTTCTAGACGGAACTTCTTGTTTAAAAAACTATTTCCTTTCGTGCTAGTTTCGATAGAATTTTACATTCATTGAGGAAAGGGGCGGCGTAAAAAGGGGCGCACCGGGATTCGTCCCGGTGTCCCGGTGGACCAGCACGGGCCTGGGCGTACAGGAAGGAGGCTGGAGCATAATGCTGACATCTGGGTATCTCTGGGTTCCCCAATCCAGATCCTATCCAAAAGCTTCTCTTGACTGACCTTTTACGGGCTCCTTATGCTGTCTCTTATCTCCCGGGGAGAGGGGGGTATAATAAATACTGCACCGAATCATTGTTTGGTTTTTGATAATTGAGGTTGACTCCAATTCTTTCTACTCGGAGCCTGATTACTAAATTAGCCAACTAGGCCGTGGCATATGGCCCTTGCGATTTTGGGTCCCCAAAATGGCTAAAATTGTTTTAGCAAATGGCAAACATTGAAATGCTTGGGAACAAAGGAAAGCCAAGAAAAGTGCTTGGACTCGGACGACCAATATCTTACTAGGGCTCTGTCTGTACTTACATTGGAAAGAAGTGCAAACTTTTTGTACTCCAGAACCAATTTAGGAATTTACAAACTAAGTATGATTAACTGAAAAGTTTAATAAAATTGTATGAAAATAAAGCTCAAAAGACTCCAGCACCCTGCGTTGCGGGGTCGTGCGGTGTGTAGTTACGCCAGTGTATAACAATGATTTTGAAGTAAGTATTGGTACTTGTATAAATGAGAGTCAAGACTTAACTAGCAATTCGCAAACGTTGCAGAATAGACGGGGGAGGGGGTGGACGCTAAAAGTTAAGGGGCAGACGAAAGATGACGATACAAGCATTATGGGGGGAAATTATTTGAGAGGCGCAATATTTAATACCGCGCGAGAGCTCAATAAATTCCAGTTACATCTCTGTGGTAAAGTGGGTTAATGTTACTGTCAATAAATTCAGAATGGTACGTAACACCAATAAAGGGAGAAAAAAATACGTATATTCATGTCGAGTCCAACTATGAAGGTCTCGAAATAACTACAAAAATAAACCGCGGATTATAAATTTGAGTGTTGTTTATTTGATGTTCGCTAGAACGTCGTGAGCTGTTTATTAATATTTTTCTGAATTACAGAAATAAGTAATGTTGAAAATGACATTTTCAGTTCCAGAAAACAGTACTGCTAACATTTTGCTCTCGATTGTTTCAATACTGTTTTCAGTTTCCAAATCGGAAAATCTTTCAAAATCTGCACTCATTGTTTATGTTTGGGTACCGGTAAAATTATACTCAGGGGGCAGGGGCGGCATTTCAGCATTTCATTTGGGGGGTCGAGTTTCTTAGATATGTATTACCACAGTGCGGTAACAAACACACATTAGCTAACAAGGCTTGTCAGACGTCCCGGTTTGACCGGGATAGTCCCGGTTTTCAGACAAAATTCCGGCGTCCTAAGCGGTTTACTTCACGTCCCGTAAAAAGACAAATTTTTAAATATTTTATTTTTATAATTTATTTTTAAAAATAATTAACTGTGAAGGAATATTTAGGATAATTACTTTATCATTTGTAACAGTCACTTGAAAATTGATACCAGATTAGCTTGTGAGGATTTTTACAAGATTGAAACGAGAAAAGACTAAAAAAGCCTTATAAAATGAAAAGTATATCTAAATATTGTTCATTTTTTTTGTTCCTCATTCAAAGTGTTTTTAAATTGAAATAAAATGTAAATATTTACATTAAATATTTACACCTTAGAAAGTGAAATATTCAAATCTTATCCACTTACGTCATTTTTCATAACTCCTGTTTTAAGTTTATAATTAGTAACCATTTATTCGTAACATTAAGAATAAACTGCCCTTTAAAACACCAAAAATCAGCCACAGGTGGGTACCTTTTGAACACTAGCGACGTTTGTGGGGGGAAAGGATACATCCTGGTGTCCCGGTTGAACATTTCAGAAGTCTGGCAAGCCTAGCTGACAGGAAGTGGTCATAAAATCGGTTTAATATAAATAAAAATTAGTGCTTAGAAGCAATTAAGATTTTGATTCATTTTCTAATAAGTTTTCATATAAAACATTTCGATACTGAAGTTTTTATACCTTTTGGAAAAGTTTTAATGCATGATTTTTGGAATTCGGAAGAACAGGGAAGTGTTACTATCAGTGCCCATTGTCATGCTGTTTTGTTAGTACAGCTAAAGAGAAAAGGTTTTTTTTTTGCCCATTGTGCTTCGAAAATCTTTCTCTAACCTAACAAAAATCTTTCTCTACCAGCTGAGCTGATTGGAATAGTTAAAAAATAATTGAAGATTGAAGTAACAAAGTTATGTATGAAAACACTTTTTATATCTTGCTCTTCAAAATCACCCAGGCTACTTCAAAAATTGTGAGGGGCTTAATTTTTCATCATTGAATAATCTAGTCTCGTCGGCGCTCTCAGCTTCAATGAGATGTCATCTGCCACCAGCTCTGTTATTCACTATTCCAGGCTGAAGAGTCCGTAACAAGGACGGAACTGCAGTCTCTGGATGTGATAACCGGTCTGACGGTATATTGCTTGTAATTTTTCTTGCCTAGTGCTAAAAACTTTACTCATAATTGAAACATTTTATTTTTCGTTTTCAGAAAATCCATTCCAGATAATATAGAGCCAACCATGCAGAAAAATAATTATCATCAAATCTTGTGTTAATTTTATTCGAAAAACAATCTATTACTTCATACAAAGTATTAAAAAATCAGTGTTTGACTTCACATCGTCATGTGGAATTTTTTATTTATTTATTTATTTATTTATTTTTCAGCGCCTTTTTAAAATTGGCTCGGAGGAAGAATTTTTTTGAAAAAGTTTCACGATTGATTGAAATATACATCTATGTAAAATCTATTTTCAATTTCAGTTGCAGATTGAACTATGGTAATATGAACGCACAGATCAATTGTAGATTGAACTGTGGCTTGAATAGTCCGAAAATTAAGGGTAGCCGATTGAAGATGTTTTGATGGAGTAAAGCATTTTAAAACACTTTCCTCAATACAAACAAATTGAATAAAAATTCAAACGAAGTCATACATACTGAAAAGCATGAGCTTTTTCACCATTGAAAGAATCGTTTTGCAATGATTCTCACAGTCATGAAATCACTACTTTGAAGTTATAGAGAAAGATTTTTATGGTTTTAACTCTTGAAGACCATCTTGTGTCACTCCGAGATTGCATGATTATAGAGCCCCATAAAAGGTATTTGTTGATATGGTTTTTTTTAATTCAATAAGCACATGCATTTTTAAGAAGTTTCTATGAAAGCAGATAATGCATTTAGCAGCTGAAACGTGTTTCTTGCAAAAGAAAGCGATGAACACTCGTCAAATAAATATACACTTGAAAAATGAGCGTAGAAGTGAATGTAAAATATCAAGGAATTTTCTTGAGAAAACCATGCAGCCACACCACTTTGCACGAGCCTCTCATATTGGACATACCATCGTTACACTGGGCACACAAGTATGAAATATTTAGTCGTGAAAAGGCCGAAAAATACTTCGTGAATTTCCAAGTCATCATCCAAATAACGAAAAACACTTTTTATAGTCTGGGAATGTGTCCAGTTTCATCAAATAGTTACTGAGAACCAGCGAGATTTTTTTAATGAACATTGATTTCCGACTTACATAAATTGAATTCACCCATTTTCTATCATTCTGCTCAAAAACTTTGGGGGTGCGACTGCCCCCTCTTGACCCCCCTATTTTTTTTTCTACTAGTTGTGCGTAATTTTTTTTTTTTTTTTTCGTTTTATTTTTAAAAGAATTTCTATTTATTTATTTATAGTCTTTTGATCATTTATCTATTTTCAGGCGAATTCTTACCTGAATTTTTTTCAGTATTAAAATTATTTAATTTGTACGTTTATTTCTCTGATCACAATATTTTTGTAATTTTTCCATTGCTTAAAACGCATTTAATTTTTCAGAATTTAATACCATATTTTTTTTATTATATTCAACAAGTATAAAATTAATACTGCTTTTTAAAAGTTAATTAAGTTTTAATTTAAAAAGCTTGGTTGTGAAAATGCACCCCCTTACAGCCCCTTGCTGGCGCTCATGTACATAAATGTGAGAGTAATATGCATGTATTTTGTTTATTTAAAGGCTATTTCTTAACTTACATTGTCTGTCATAATCCTGCATTTTGCTTTCGGTTTTGAATGGGTTTTTAATATTTTTAATATTTAAAAAAAAATACGTAAATCGCTGCGCTTTCATTGTTTACGTTTCTGTCGTGTGACGTCAGAAATGATGAAATGCCATTTCGTGTTGCCATTCTCAGAGCAAAATATTTAATTCGCATCTTTACTCACGTTATCGGCAACGATATGGTTGATAGTAAGCGTAGAGCGCAATTTTAATTCGCTTCTTGATTATCATAACGTGGAAACGTGGTGAAAGATGCGGCAAGTGCGTCATTTGTGACGTCATCAAGACCACGCCTTGTTTGAAAAACCGGACATTTAAAAAAAATAATTAAAAAGTAACGGATGGGTAAATGAAAGTATTTTCTGGGTCCAAGTTATTTTTTTTGGCTAATTCTATCAATTTCAGTGCTACTTTCCAAAAGTGCTACTCTTGACTGGAGGAGGTTGGTATAAACAATGAAAAAAATAATTGACATTAAATTTAACAGATCAGTTTCAAGCCTGAACTTAAACAATGTACGAGTATGTACAACAAGCAATGTACTACATGTACGAGTATGTTTAGGCGCTTTTAAAAGCTTTCTTTTTTTTTCACTATACTCGAACAAAATTAATTTCAAATTCGAGCATACAAACCGCAATACTGAAAATAGATTAATGAAAAAAAAGTTATTCTTTTTTATACGTAATACATTTATATTTAACTGAAAGTCCATAGAGTTTTTTTTTTTTTTTTCTGTTTTCTTAATAAGGATAGGTTACAAGAAAATATATTTTAACTTTCAAAAACTTGCACCTCAAATAAATTTTAAAACCAAAAAACTTAAAAATAAAATATAAAGGGGCCGTAGAAAATAGAAGGGATGTGTCACGGAGCGACGAAAAGAGGGAATCGAAGAGGGAGACTCGTGACGTCATCGTTATGAGAAATCTCTCTGCTTCATTCACCTGCGTTGAGTACAAGGCGTTTCAATCTGTGCATGTAAAACGTTTATTTAAATTTGTGAACTGATGTTTCGAATAACTAAATAAAATCTTTGACATGAAACTGTAACGCAACATTTTACGAGTTTCTGCTCAAAAGAAAAATAAATACAGTAGACTCCCGATTATCCGGACTAATGTGGCGGATTGGCAGTCCGGATAACAAAAAATCCGGATAGGACGGAGTTCAATTTTCTAACTCCATCTCCTACTTAATTTAAAACACATGTAATTACATGTTTTAGATAAAAAACAAAAGCAGAAGTAGTACTTACTGTTTTATTTAATAGATAAGTGTCGTGTGCAAAAGTGACCGCGAGACAGCTTCTAACTAATGTGCCACCTGTGTTATTGGGGGATCAGAATGCACGGAGGTTGCAGACGGGGTAAAAAATGAAAAACATTTTAGCATTCTTTATTTTCCCCCATGCACTTCCATGACCAGTTTTACAAATGACTGATTTCAAACATTCTTAACCAGGCCGGATAGTACGGAGTCAGGATAGTCGCGAGCCGGATAATCGAGAGTCTACTGTAAATAAATAATCAGCAATATTCATTGCTTGAACATGAACATATCGATGGATATTAATATTGTCACTGTTTCAAAAAAGAATGCGTCTAAATACATATCAAAATAAATTCTCCCAGTATTTACTGCTATTTTTCAATAAGAGAAATAGTCTTGTCTACTATTGCATTCGTTTATTCTAATTTACAATTGTGTGCATTAAATCTTTTTTCAGAAGTATTTTTCAAGTTTCTTTAAGCAGAAAATTTGTTTCAATATATATTATTTAATTTTCTTTCTAAGCTCATGCATTCTGTTCTCTTCAAACGCTCGAGCATTAACACCTAAGATTGTATTTTTAATGCCACTTTCTTTACTGAATTTTAGCATGATGTCGTTGCATATACAAGTTTGAGTGGCCGTGGCCTTAAATTTTGATGAATAAAACCACAACTTTCCTTCACACATTATCCAGGCTTAGGACTGGTAGCTTTAACGGCTGGCATGTTTAAAAATTGTAAAAGTTGATATTTTGAAAATTACTATTTTTTAATCGGAACTGAAGTTTCTTACTATTGATTTAAATATGTTAATAAAATGCATTTATTTAGCAGAAGTGTTTAAGCTAGACTGGAGCCATTTCTTTTGTTTTTTTTTTATCTTCATTTCTTTTTTTTTTTTTTTTGAAAGATCGGTTTAAATGTCGTATTCGAATATTTCGAATTCGATTTTTTTTTTCAATGCATCTTTACATAAATTTGGATACTTGTTTTCTGGTATATGAAACAAATCCTTAGTGACACCTTTGCCTTTTTAAATATTATTTTTTCCGTGAATATTTTTGAAAACTTCTTCAAATTCTTCTACAACCCTTGGTTTTTCGATAGTAATTGTTGCATGTTGCAACAGCACAATTGACATTATTATCTCCTCAACAGATAAATTTAAATATAACAAATTTGCATATGAAATAACAAAATTACTTGAAACAGAAACAAACAAACAAACTTAAAAAATAACAACTAAGTTTGTAACTACTCTGACGTCATGAACTAGTTTTTCCTCCCAGCTTTTTTCAAAGGAATGAAGTAGCCCTCATATAGAGGTTAAAAGAAAATAGCCCATCTGGAGTCAATTTTGTGGTTTGCCTCAAAGCTATGGACACAAAGACTAATCTCCTTTGTGGGACCAATGGTGTCTTCCCGGAAGGGGAACGGCGAAAGCAGGTAATGGACACCCACTGAGTTTCCTACGGTTTTATTAAACTCCGTCAACATGTTCGGAGGGGCAGATACAGAAATAATTTTTGGAGGGGCGACGGAAGTTGAACCTCCTCCCCTCCCCCCACCTATTCAATGTTTCTTAAAAAAGATTTCAGGATATTTTTTTAAATGTATTTTTTAGGATCTCGCAAGGCAATTAATCTACTCTTGTACATAAGTATTATGAATTAATACACTTTGAATGCGGACGTAAAATATCTTTAAAATTTCAAGCAGTTGAATAAATATACAAAACCCTTTATATTACAGTTTTTATAAACTAATTTATATTTTAACTATAACTATCATAAATTTAAGAAAATCATAGCTTCATGACATATAAGTTTCATTGAAGAATTCAGAAACTATTTCTTTGCGAATTTCAAAGCAGTTGCTGATTTTTTCTTAAAACCGCGATGCAGTTGATATAACATTTTGATACTGCATGCCGTTTCTATTGATATTATGGTTATGCTAAGAAACTACCAAGTGATTTCTTTCATTTTTCATTTTTTATAAGCTGAAGGAAAAAAATCTATTATCTCTAACATTCCTGGATCTAAATGACTTTTCTGAGTAAGCCTACACATTATTTTTAAAATGGTAATTATAGATTCTATTAAAGAATAAATACTGGAGGAATCGCGATATTACGTTCCCTTGAATTTGAAACCAGTGAGTTAATTTATTCTGCCGCTCTGGCCTCTGACTCCAGTATTATTTCTTTAACAGACAAAAATGCTTTTACTCAAGTATGCTTTCTGTTCATTTTAAATAACTGTTAAAAAAAAAAAAATCCTAATATAATAGAGAAGTCAATGCAAATAATAAATGAAATAGCTAAATTAATTTATCCCTTTGGGAGAGCCCAGGGTCCCTGCCCCCTCCTCTAAAATAGGCTACTGACTATTCGGTATTCAGTTCCGCAGAATACTGATAAAAAAAAGCACTTAAAAAATTTCACTGAATATTCTGCGAGAGTAGCAAGTAATAAAAAGAAGAAACTGGCAACTTTTAATAACTTTCATATGTATTACAATTGTTTAAAAAATATATAAAAAGAAGAAATGTAGAAACTGGCAACTTCCAATAATTTTCATCCGTATTACAATTATATATATATTTTTTTTTAATTTCATAATTTATAAGGATTAAAAATAATTTTGTTGTTAAAAATATTAACTATAAAACTTTTCATATTTCACTCTTCATGGCGCCAAGATAAGTACCAGGCCAAGGGTACTGAATTGAC
The DNA here is from genome assembly GCF_026930045.1 of Uloborus diversus. Classification (NCBI taxonomy): domain Eukaryota; kingdom Metazoa; phylum Arthropoda; class Arachnida; order Araneae; family Uloboridae; genus Uloborus; species Uloborus diversus. Next base: position 50,933,196 of record NC_072734.1, on the reverse strand, counting down.
GATGTGAATTTACCGGCGGCTAAGTACCAGGTTATCGATTGCCGGTGTGTGAGTACAAGATCCTCGAATGCCGGTGTGTATGCTCCAGGTCCTCGGAGGTCGGAGTGTATGCTCCAGGTCCTCGGAGGCCGGAGTGTATGCTCCAGGTCCTCGGAGGCCGGAGTGTATGCTCCAGGTCCTCGGAGGTCGGAGTGTATGCTCCAGGTCCTCGGAGGCCGGAGTGTATGCTCCAGGTCCTCGGAGGCCGGAGTGTATGCTCCAGGTCCTCGGAGGTCGGAGTGTATGCTCCAGGTCCTCGGAGGCCGGAGTGTATGCTCCAGGTCCTCGGAGGTCGGAGTGTATGCTCCAGGTCCTCGGAGGTCGGAGTGTATGCTCCAGGTCCTCGGAGGCCGGAGTGTATGCTCCAGGTCCTCGGAGGTCGGAGTGTATGCTCCAGGTCCTCGGAGGCCGGAGTGTATGCTCCAGGTCCTCGAATGCCGGAGTGTATCTGACTATGTAGCCGCTTAGCAAATGCGATTATATGCATAACCTTCAATAAAACTAAAAGAAGTGGCGGGGAGGGGGTCATGGCGGACACTGCACATATGAAATTTTTAGAGTTTGTGTGAGAGTTTTCACGCATTAGGGTCATCGGTTATGGTGGGTCTCCGCAAATTTTAGGCGACGGGGAGAATGAATACTTTATGTAGAGGTGTACAACTCTAGCGATACGTCATACATTGCACGTATAAAATAGTATATTATCAGTTTTTAAAGATCATTAATCATTTTCATAAAATTCAGCAGATTTAAATCAATTTTTCAATACTTTTCATGTCCGATCTCTTTATGTTAAGCGCGATAGTGTTTTCCCCACTAAGATGTTTAAATTTCAATCAGTGTATGAAATTTATGATCTCAGTGACAGATTGAACTCAGAATCTATTGAAATTAGAATCAAGTTAACAAAAACTAATAAAATTTAAATTGAATATGAAACAAACGTTATTTGCTTCAAATTTGCAGCAGAAGTTGCACAAATGTATTGGGAGTTTCCCATTTTTAGTGTAAGACAAAAATCAAATTTAATGTTAAAATAGGTTTATTTCAGAAAAACATTTCACTCTGAACAAAATAAAAAATTACATAAACTTTACAGATTTTTATTTTAAGGGAAAGAAGAGAAAAATAAACTTTTTTGAGGCACTATGACAGTATCTATAATACAAAAGTGTGAGTTTTTTTTTTTTTTTTCTTCCTTTCTTTTTTTTTTTTCAAATTTACTTTTAGATTTTACTTAATGTCGAAACTAAAAGTGTAAAAAATGATCAATACGCTTTAAACATCAATTTTTGCTATAAGAGATGATTGATAAACGAATATGTGGAAAGAAGACTTTAGAATGTGCTTCTTTGCAATTTAAATCTTAATTATCGTTCTATCAGAGTTCCCTATAAAGAGATTTAACAATGATAAGTTTTTGTTTTGTGCGCGAAGTTTGAGGTTATCTAGTTAAAAGTCAAAAAGAAACTGTACAAAAAAATATCAAAATCGTCTCAAAAAAGAAAAAAAACATCGTTATATCACTTTTACTTTTAACGAGACATTGCAAAACTATAAATTTAATATAAAACAAATGTGCAAATTGAATAAAATTTGATTTAAATTTTCAGTAGAAGTTGCACAAACGTGTTTTCCTTTTTTATGTACAATACAAAATCAAACTTAGCATATTTCAGTAAAACATTTTCCGCTAAACGAAATGCCAAATCATATTTACTTAACAAATAAAAAAAGAAAACGATGTAAATAAACTTTTTGAAGCACTATGACTGTATTTATAACACAAAAAAATATTTTGAGAACATTTTTTTTTCTTTCTATTTTCTTTCTTTTTTTTTTTAATTTTATTTTTAGATTTTGCTTTGTTGCAACTGAAAACATAAAAAATGTTCAATATGTTGTAAACATCAATTTTCGCAAAGAAAAATGACCGATGGTCGAAGTATGCTCGAATATGTGGAAAGAAAACTTTAAATGTGTTTCGCCGTCGTGGAAATTACGTCGTATATGAATTCGTTATAACGAGGTTTTACATAACTAATTATTATGCTTTGTCCATGTTGTTCTAGTTTATCAAATTTCGAGTCAAAAAGAAGTAGAATAAAAAAAATCAAAACTGTTTGAAAAAATAAAGAAAAAACCCCTTCCTTATATCGATTTTCTTTTTAACGGGACATTTCAAAAGGAAATTCGTGCTTTGAAACGCAAAAACTTTCAACTTATCCATTAATGAACATCAATGAAAGAACCACAATGAGAAGAAAAATCAATTCCGAAAAAGGTGTGTATCGGACATACATTAAATTCGCATTACCGAGGACTTACACTCGTGTTGATTAATAACGTGAAAACGGGGACGTGAGTTCACACACGAACTTTTCGACACTTCACACACCAGTGCGTAAACACCGCCCACCGAGGACAATTTTAAATTTCAGTAAAAAACAATTTTCTACCATAAGACAGATCCCCTGATAGCGAAAACAGCGTTAGTTCAAACCGAGGACGTCCTCGGTTGCAGGTGCGTCCTCGGTTTGAAGGTGTGTTAGCATGTTGAGGTCCTCGCTTTCCACCGTCCGCACACACACACACACACACACACACACACACACACACACGCACACACACACACACAGACATTTTCCAAAAATAGTCGAAATGGACTCAGCACACCTCAAAACGTTCGAATCCGTCAAAATTCGAAATTCGAAAATTTGCACGAATCCAATACTTTCTTCTATATATTAGATATAGAAGAAAGTAAAAAGGGGGTAGCGCAATCGCCCGTTCTTTTTTTCCATTGTGAGTGCCCTATCTCAAGAAGTAATGCTACGTTCTGGTTGAAATTTGGAATATATATGAATCCATATGTAAACAGGCTTTGGTTCAATTTTGACGCCAATCGCTCCAAGAAGTGTTGATTTGTTTTTTGTTTTTTTTTGTTTTTTTTTTTGCGAATAAAAATAGCTTTCTTAATGCAACAGTAAGAAAGATAAATCGTAATAGATTGTCGTCTGCGTATTTCTCGTGATTTTAATTGTATGGAAATGATCGAAAATATTATCTCAATGATTTAAAATTTGTAACTGTTGCCATCTTATGTTTGTTAACAAATAAAATATTTGTAATTAATTCAAGCAAGTCTTTTAAAATAACTTTCAGTTTCTGCACGTGTAATTTTGTTTTTGTTGGGAATATTGCTTCCTCGTCAAGCATGGGGAAGGATCAGAAAAAAAAGAAAAATATAGAAGAAAGTTTCGTGATGGCCACAACATACTAGTTTAAATAATTATCATTTTTCAGTACGTGGATTTTTTTTTTTTTTTTTTTGCTATTTAACAATAATTACAAATTTATTATTATTAAGAAATAGGTAAACTTTTCAAAAAATGTTTATTAGATTTTAACCCTGTGGTGAAACGTTACAAATTATGTTTTGCTTAAAGCCTATCGTCTCCTCAAAGTAACCGTATGATATTTTACTGCAAATTTTTAGGCTTTTTGTCTCACTGTTACTTTGACACGATATGTACGTATAAGTGGTTTTACAACAAAATATAGTTCTTATTAATGCTTTCTAAACACCTATCACCCAAACGGACGATTGAAGTATGTAATTCTCGCAGTTTCACAATACAAAGCAAATAATTTTACGAAGCATTTGCAAAAATAATAATAATAATAATAATAATAATAATTGTTTTTATTCTACAAATTCACAAAAAAAAGACAACTTCTTCACTCTTTTTTCAACTTCACAAATCCCCGTTTTTCTAAGGCCTTTACAAGTAAGGTCGAAACTTTTCTGATGGAACTTTCGAAGGACCATTCTTGAAAATACAACATTACTCAGTTTTCTGCGGTTAATTAAAATAATATAAACTGCATAGTGCACTGAGTTACAATGCAAAATGTGGGAACTTGGTTTTTTCTTTTTTTACAGAACAGGTATTGACACCTCTTTTTAACATTAATCATCAATTTGCATTATGTGATTTTTTTTTCATATTTAATGTGTTAAAAATTAGACTTTTTAATCATTGTCCACTACAAAAGTAATTTCATCAATTAACATTGACATCACGGACGCATTTAAAAGCAATAGAAAAATGCGCTAACGTCGTCGTTTTTTCTGCGTTTAATTCCAATTCAGTCAAAAAAAAAAAAAAAAAATTACGGATAAAAATGTACGTGGATCTCCACGTACGTATAACCAAACAGTTCTAAGACTGAAATTATTTTGTAATCATTTGGTTGTAAATAATATTTCTCTTTGTCGCACTATTCAATCAAAAACTCAGGAAAAGTTGTAAATGTACTTATGATTCTTAGACTCTCGCGAACATACTTGCTTGTAACTAGAACACTTTAATTTCATGCAGTAGTTAAATCAATATTCTTTCTGAAAATGATTAAAATATTATGATACAGGAAAATACATACGCATTATCTTTCAATACCATCTTTTCATCCAGTTCCTCTTCGAAATGCCAGGAAATTTCTTGCATGCAAAATTATGCATGGCACAACTTCTGCTCTTAGGAACATGACTGTTGGAAAATCCCCGGCTTGCCTTCTGGATCGCCAGCAGCACTCTCGTATTTCCATCCTTCCCAGAGCTGAGGGAATTGCATGTTTTAGAACGATTACCGAATGTTGTGACCTAATCGTCTACAGGCCCATTTACAAAAGATAAATCTAGCCGATTCACCTCTTTGTGTAATTTGTAATACATCTCCTATGATAGCGGAGCATCTCGTCAGTTGTCCCTCTCCTTTTGACATTCGTTCTGACATCAAAGTAATGACTTTCGAGCTATCCGCCCTCTGGAGTCACTTCAATTTTGTTCTGGATGGCAAGCCATCTTATGTCTTAAAAGACGATATATATATATACTAGCTGATCCAGCCACGCGTTGCTGTGGCAAAGAAGTTGGATGAAAATAAACTTTTACTCATTATTTTGATAGAATCGTATAAATATTTTTAATAGAGCTTAAAATAGTATAGCCGATTTTAAAACATATGAGATTGATAATGGGCGTGATTCAATGTAAAAACGATTCATAAATGTTCCTGGAAAATTATGGGCAGCTGATGTGGCCAATTTCTGCCAGGAACATGTCATGCCAAAACTCGGAAAGTTTTCCGGTAAAAGTTAATAACCTTCCTGAAATTATCTCGGATGCCTCTTGAAAAATTCGAAGATCTTTCCGTATGAAAATAAACTTTTACTCATTATTTTGATAGAATCGTATAAATATTTTTAATAGAGCTTAAAATAGTATAGCCGATTTTAAAACATATGAGATTGATAATGGGCGTGATTCAATGTAAAAACGATTCATAAATGTTCCTGGAAAATTATGGGCAGCTGATGTGGCCAATTTCTGCCAGGAACATGTCATGCCAAAACTCGGAAAATTTTCCGGTAAAAGTTAATAACCTTCCTGAAATTATCTCGGATGCCTCTTGAAAAATTCGAAGATCTTTCCGTTTGAAGATAGTCGTGTTTCTGGAACTTTAGTGTAAACTTAGGAAGGGATTAAAAAAAAAAACTTAGCACCTTTCTGATTTATTAAGGAACTTCTATAAGCAGTAATACAAACATAGCCAAAGCTTAGCCAGAACTGCAAGCAAGTATCGAGTAACGTTTCGGATTTTTTTTTTTTTTACAGTGCAGGTTGAAGAAAGTACTTATTGAATTCAGTGAGTACTAACTAAATTTTCTATGGAAAAAGCACTATACTTACGCTTAGTAAATTTTGTAAGTATGACTTAGGCCAAAAAAAAAAAAAAAAAAAGCAAAAATAACTTGAAAGTGATAGTAAATATCGAAATTGATTGTAAAATAACCGAATGTAGAAACTAAGCGTAAACCACTATACACTTTTAGATTCTACACTACATTTTATTCACCTCAGCTTTCTCTATAGTTTGTAAGCAATAACTTCTTTACAAAATACTCTAAATAAATTAAAAGCATATAAAAATTAAATTTTTTCAATGAAGTAGATAACATTGACTTCGAACTATTGTTTCTATTATTTGAAAACTGAAAACTGTCTAAGCACTAAGTTGTGCACAATGTTCTTGCTTAACCAGTCTTTTGCTAATACGAAAAGTATGATAACTTTCCACTTGTGAGTAGGCGATATATGGTTGCCCATGAGAGAAATATTTATGTTTCAAGTCCAAACCGAAAGAAGACATTGTTTGTTCTTGAGATGTATTTATGGTCTTTGCGAAAGCTAAACGAATAAAAAATTGAAGCCTTTCAAATGTGTTTGAAAATTATGACGCTGTTAATGGATTACGTGGCAACACAAACTTTTCTCCTTTAAACTTTCCCGTCAAAATTGTTGACTTTTGATGAAGAAACGTGTACCGTTGCGTAATTTAAGTGGGTTTAAATCGCAAAAAAGGATAAATTGTTGAGCCAATTTTCAACCGGAAATCGTGTAGTCGCATTCCTGGTGTATCCAACGAATTTAAAAATTCAGTTGGAATGTTTACTGCTTTGTTTTCATCGACAACTGTAAAGCCTTGTTCAACATCAATGGGGAGCTTTTTTTTTCCAGCCGTCAGTAATGGCTCATTATTCGCAATAATTGTAGCTAAGACAGCGTCATTGCTCTGTTGTTATACGTTGCAAATCAGTGTTAACTAAGTCGGTGGCTCAACTATCAAGTGACGGCATATCATAATAACTTAGTGGCTAATTTGAAATTGAAACGCAAAAACCTTCAGTTAAAACTAAAGCTTCATATTCATCTCCGGTGTAAAATCTGGATTTGGACATTTGTGTGTTTGTTAAACTTTATGAAATACGTCTTCAAACGTGAAAGTTATATAGTTTCTCCTTAAAAAATGATGATTGTGTTGGATAGTATGTCGTCAAAATTGTTTTAAACAGTTGACGAATACTGTTTCTCCTTATGTCAAACCTGCATTAGAAAGTGTAAACTCCAATGACTTTGTGCGACCAATAAATACAATTTGCGACATGCATCGGGATATGTATTTGACAGTCGACAATTGACGATCCACAAATATTCCTGTCTGTTCGGGAATGTTTACCGAATACAAATTGCTTCAAAACCAGCGGGATTACAGAGGCAATTATGCTTTTAAAAAAATTAAAATTATCTGGGAATAGACTCTCAATTAGTTCACTTTTTGTCTCAACGGCAGTGTAGAAATTGTCTGGCTCTTTGTTGTACTGTATATTTTGATACATTTCAATTTCACCGTTTCCAATACCCAGCACTTGCTTAGAAAATACTTGTGCGATTAGATTATTTTGCGTTTATATTCGCATGTTCATGGCCAATCGCATTATCTCGACATTACGCTATAAAAACGATTGTTTTATTCATGCGTTGATTTCATCGGAATAATTGGTAATGTCTTCCGGAAGTCCCCAGACAGTATTCAGAAGATTTCGCCTAAAATTTTATCGTTGCCGTTCAAATCTTGAACAATCCTAGGATGTGCTTCGAATGAATGCTTTTACTCATGAGCCATAGTACACTTATCCCTAATTATAATTTCACTCTCTTGCAACACTACAGTCATACCACGTTTTTTTTTCTTTAACGTTACACATTGCGTTTTGTTTGTTATGAATATCTAATAGGCAACTTTAAAGCTGAATGTGCTGTTCGTCTACCATCTAAAAAAAGTAGCAGCAATGCCTGACGATGCAATTGTCACTGCACTTTTCTGTTGCGAATGTATGTTTGCAAGAATTAATGTTATTAAAAATCTCTTGGGGAACAAAATAAAGAAAATAATTGTTTTCCGCTTAAATTCATTAACCTTCCTGAAATTAACCTGGAATATTTTTGAAGAATTCAGTAGTCTTCTTGTTTAATGGCAGTTATGATTCTGGCACCTTCAGAGAAGCCTAACGCAGGTTTAATATAACAGCCTGGAACCTTCCTGCTTTTCTAAGAAAGCTCTCACAGCATTATTACACCCATTGCCAACGCGAAGACAGACTCTCAAGCAAAACGCTCGAATGTAACTCCTCTGCATCTCTTGCAAAGCTTCGCGATCCAGATAACTTTTCGCACTTATTGGGTGTTGAGTCAATCTGGACGAACTGTAACCGCTCCGAAACCGATACACCTATTAAATACGTTTAGTTAATCTTGATACTGGTGGAGAAAAATACTTTTCACAACGGTGTGAAATCTGCAATTTGTAGCAATTCAAGGAAACGTTTTGAAAAATATAGTTGATTTTCTCAGGAAGTAAATAATAACCTGTAATATCCCGAAACATTATATGGAAATTCTATGCAGCATTTTTGAGTTTTATTTATCATGGTATTTTTAGCAGTAAGTCATACGATGTTAGAGGTATATCGATTAATAAACTTACACCGCCATCTATTAAGAATTTTTAGAACTAAACAATTAATTCACACTAAAATTGCATAATTAATATGAAATTTGCAATAAAAAATTATAAAAACTATCCTATCTTTTAAGTTGGACCAAATGACACATAGATATGAAAATTGAGAAAAATCGGTTGAGTAGTTTCGGAGTTTACCCCGAAAAAACATCGTGACACGAGATTTATATATATATATATATATATATATATATATATATATATATATATATATATATATATATATATATATATATATATATATATTCAATGATTTCCTTCAGTAAAAACAATAATGTTTTATTGTAGA